>NC_072823.1:28417500-28610000 GCF_027744805.1 Dunckerocampus dactyliophorus | reverse complement strand
TCAAGTGTGCATTTACAATTCCAAGGCAAAACCTGGAAATAATTCCAGACCGTGGACATACTGAACTAGCAAGCATGTTGCTGCGTGTGGAGCACGTCATCACTTGTGCGCCAATATCAAGATCTCTTAACCTGATACCGGTATGATCCGACATTTCATTTTCATGCCAATACTAGTCATCCTTAGTCTCTTTTATCCTTCTGCTGTGGCTCCATCTGCTTTATGCTTCTGTGTAGTCACAGCGCAGTGTTTTTTGCTGAGTCAACTCGGTGAGAAATCATGATGCTGGTCAACTATTTCGCTTGTTAGCTTTGTTGCTAATGAGCAATGGCAACTAAAGTGACATGGAGCGAGGTACTGGAACTGGAACTAATTGATGTCTTACACTTTTATTGCAAATGTTGATCCGAAATAATTGCCAGGTGGCACCAAGTGTGGCTTTCAACTCCACCAGGAGGAACAGGAAGACAGAAAGATGACGTGACCATCGGCATAAGGAAATTATACATATACATGAGTGTAATTTAGTGGTCAAATAGCTTTTGTGGCTCCGAGTGGGTTTTTATTTAGTGGAAATGGGTCCAAATGGCTCTTTTGATGCTAAAGGTTGCTAAAGAAATCCCAGATCGCACCTTAAACCAGATTCTCACTAAAATTCTAAGGATTTTGTCTTTACCTGTGCCTCACACCTCTTAAAAAAATGGTCAAAACGTTTTTTGTTTTTTTTTTGCATAATCTTGCTAAGTAATTAATAGACAGCAGGGCTAACATGAGTGTCAATATAAAACGACAGTTTTTGGAGCCACACACGGTAATCTGACAATATTGATAAAAACACCCAGCAACTCTCCCCACCTGATCACATGTGGTAAAGAGGCCTTTTTGGTGATTATTTAACTAATCGATAAGACATCAGTTAGCAGTCGGACCTGGCTCTCTGCTCCAGTTGCTCCCCCAGCGCTTGAAGTCTCTTCTCTCGGTCTCGCAGCTCTCGGGCGAAGCTGAAGTCGTCATCCTCCTGCTTCTTCTTGGCCGAGCTGCGCCACTGCGACAATAGCATCACATTGTAACGGTAGGAAACATTTATATGACTGGAATGCAACACAACCAAAATATTGATCTGGTATTTCATGTCATAAATGCTTTTCTTCTACATTATTTAAGTTCCCTGTTACAGACACAATTGCAGTTTTGCACATTTCCAGTCTATTCTCATTAATTCCTATACATTGTTATACATTCTATTCCTGTGGAAAGCTTATAAACTTCCCATTTTTACAGTCACTGATCTCTGAAACTACCGTACACTCGACACCCTGTTGTTATTCACTACTGTTACTGTAATGTTGGGTGAGACACATTGATCGCCACAATAGGCTTTTATTGCAGGTTTGAATGATCTCACAACAGGCACAATAATCCCTAAAACAGGCGACTGTTGCGCCCCAAACGCATGCCAAGATAAAACTCAACTCTGAACCCCTGACGTCACTTTCTGTCCACCCCCACTCAGTTCCCCGAGTACCGGAAAAACATTTTCAGCACCACACACATGCACAAGCCTTATTTATATCTTAAATGGCTTTCTTTCTATGGTCATGAGCTTTGGGTAGTGACCGAAAGGACAAGATGGCGAGTACAAGCGGACAAAATGAGTGTAGGGTGTCTAGGCTCTCTCTTAGAGATAAGGTGAGAAGCACTGTCACCCTGGAGAAAGTCAGAGTAGAACCGCTGCTCTTCCGCATTGAGAGGAGCCAGATGAGGTGGCTCAGGCATCTGGTCATGAAGCCTCCTGGACGCCTCCCTGGGGAGGTGTTCAGGGCACGTCCAACCAGTAGGAGGCCTTGGGGAAGACCCAGGACACACTGGAGAGACTAGGTCTCTCAACTGGCCTGGGAACGCCTCGGGATCTGCCAGGAGGAGCATGACGAAGTAGCCGGGCAGAGGGCAGTCTGGGCTTCCCTGCTGAAGCTGCTGTCCCTGCGACCCAAACTCAGATAAGCGGAAGAAGATGGGCGAATGGATGGCTTCTTTTCTGTTATGTTATATTGGGTAATACATGTGTAAAGGTGACTTTAGGTGTGTTATTTCATGTCTAGAGGGCTCTAATATCGTTAAAAAAATATTTAGAAGGTTGTTAACTGGTTTTCTATGCTATAACTACCAAAATATTCTATTTATAAATAGCAAATCCAACTTTGCGGAAATTCACTTATCACAGTCGGGTCTGGAGCCAATTAACCATGATAAATGAGGGATTACTCTATTTGTGTTTTTGTAATTGACAATTTATTGTACATTTTGAAAATAAATAAATAAAATAAATGCTAATTTACAATGAGGACTGACAAATTTCAGGTGCAACTGTATGACAGTAGTGAATACAGCAAGGAGTTAGTGGTAAAGAGGGACGCTGTTTATATGCCCACATTGCCCTAATTTCTAAACTTTTTACAAATGAAATGTCAACAAACACTGCTGAACTACTTTTTAAAATCCCTTAAACAAACATGAGGCACACAGTCAGAGTCGCTACCTCCTGCTCCTGCTCCAGGTGGTGCTTGAGATCCTCGAGTCGCTCCCTCTTCTTCGCCTCCTCCGCCAGCCGCTGTGACACCTGGCGCCCTACAGGAGGCGAGGGAGAGCGTCATGAGCTGCTTAGGTGGCTGTGCTAAAGGTGCATCAAAGCTCAAACACACACACATACACACAAAGCGAATGTCAAACAACATCAACGCCAAGAAAGAAAGGGGCCAGCCAACTCCGCCTCACATCTTCTTGAGTCCTTAAATGATGTGAGGAGTTTGTTACAAAGTATGTAAGGGGTGATTAGACATCACACTCCACAGCGCCCGGAAGCCTGCTCAAAAGATGCAATTAAGCCTAGTGCGACGGTGCTGCTCTCACTGCCACAAGTCAACAAGACAACGTCTCTTCCAACACAGAGCGCAGCTATTTGGGGTAAAAAGTATACTCGGTAGGGGGAGAGGATGAGCCTGTATATCAAAACACCACATCAAATTAGACATGCAATGTGTGTGTGCGTGCGTGTGTGCGCACGCGCTTAACACTAACCGCGGATGCTCTCCAGTGTTTTGGCTGCCGATGCTGTGACCTGATTGATCAGCTCCTGGCGCGCCTCCTCCGCTCGCTGGGCCTATAAACAGCAATCATGGTTAACAAAGATGTATGCTCCTGCAGCTACTACGCGTGTATGTCAAACTCAACAAAACACTTGTCTAAACTACTTTAAGGGAGCGTTACTCCATACAAATGTAAGCTGGCACATCATACATAGGAGGCTAAAATTCAAATACCGTATTTTCCAGTGTATGAGTCAGGTGCAACTTAAATATCAATATATAATTTAACATGAGCTGCCTTTCTGTTAAAGTTGGGGGTTGGTTCTTTTTTTTGGCGACACCTAAGGAGGTCACAAAAAGAAATTGCTGGACAATAATTGTCCTACATATTATTGTCGATAATTGATATTATCAACAACATTTTTTGAGACAATTTTTTCATTAATTATATGGCATAATAATGAGGGTATATTGTATCAAAAGCAATAAATTTAATTTCTCAAATGTATATAAAATTGTAATTGGCATGTCAAGAGCTTTCAAATAAATGAAAGAGACATAGTAAATTAAGCAACCAAAAAAATTCAATGAAAATTAAATTACACTTAATCATAATCGTAACCAAAAACAATAAAAAATTGTCCTGTCCCTGTCTCTGTCAAGAAAAAAAAACACTCCAATAAAAACCACACACACAGTTATGAAGTGTATCGTTAAACTAATGTAGGGGATCATATTTTTAGCTGGACCACATATCTGCGGTGGCGGAGTAAAATGCAATGTTTTTGATGTCCTTCAACACTCAGTTATACAGTTCAGGAGTTGCCGTTTGTGACATGTACATTCTCCCAGACAATTCGTACTGTCTGTCAAACATTTTTAACATTTCCCGAAATGTTGGCTTTTCAAACGGATTGAAAGGTTGCATTTTGTTTGTAATGTAGCAAGCGACACCATCTGTGAGCGCATTCCATTTTGCACTGTTTCGTTTATATACTGCTCAAAAAAATTAGAGGAACACTTTGAAAACACATCAGATCTAAACTGGGGGGGAAATGATCTTGAATATCTTTCCTGATAATAAGTGGGTGATGTATTAGTAACAAAATGATGCCACATCATTTGATAGAAATGAAAATGATCACCCTATAGAGGGGGGAAATCAAAGACACCCCAAAAATGAAAGTGAAAAAATGATGCAGCCCACTGGTCCATTTAGCTAAAATGTCATTGTAGCAACTCAAAATGATTCTCAGTAGTTTGTGTGGCCCCCATGTGCTTGTACGCATGCCTGACAACATTGGGGCATGCTCCTAATGAGACTACGGATGGTGTCCTGGGGGATCTCCTCCCAGATCTGGACCAGGGCATCAATGAGCTCCTGGACAGTCTGAGGAGCAACCTGGCGGCGCCGGATGGACCTAAACATAATGTCCCAGAGGTGTTCTATTGGGTTTAGGTCAGGTGAACGTGGGGGCCAGTCAATGGTATCAATTCCTTCATCCTCCAGGAACTACCTGCATACACTAGCCACATGAGGTCGGGCATTGTCGTGTCGTGATTAACTTATTTTTGCACTTGTGCAATATGTTGATGTTGAAAATTGAAATGCATGAGGCACATTTGCAGACTTTTAGTAGTCGCTCCTCATCATCATTAAAATTAAGAGTGTAAAAAGTTATTTTTACGGGTTCAACCAAAGGTCACCAACCCGTCGATCTCGAGCTACTGGTCGATATTTGGGACTTTGCCGATTGATCGCGAGAATATTAGGAAAAAAAAAAAGGATTAAAACATCAGTGCCCTCCCCTCCCGAAGAGTGACCAACAGGCATGCATTTTGACCACTGAACATGCCCGTATGCTTTGCTGCTCTCCAGGCACGCAACCTAAGCTAAGGTTCACGGTCGAGACCAGATATGTTGTGCTCCAAACGGCTGGTGACCACTGGTTTAAACATGAATACTACATTGGTTTACTTACTTTTACACTTGACAGCTGATAGTGTTGCTTGCCTGTACAGTTAATAAACATTGTATGGCAGTTTGACTCTGGAATGGATGATTTTATTTCCATTCTTTTCTATGGGTCTGTTTGTGTACGTCTCAGTACCTGCACCTCCCTACTGATGGCGCTGTGCTTGGCGATCCTCTCCATGCGCCCTCGGTATACGGCGCAGTCCCTCTCAATCTGCTCCACCTCCTGCAGGGAGAACGTGACGGCGATGCGAGGCACGGGCAGCTCTGACAAGCAGATGTAGTGCTGTGGAGACACGTGAAAAGACACATTATTACACAGCAACTGTTCTTTTCTTTTAATCCCACAGCAATTTCATCCCCTAATCCTGATAATGCTAAAAAAAATGTCTCCTTTTGGCAAGTTTTTTTTCTTCGGCCTGACAGGAAACTGTGCAGAAGTGACAATGTGGGCTGCACATTTTTAAGTGCATTCAGACATGGCTTCACCGTGTAATTTCTTTTTAATGCAACATACTGTCACGGTAAGTCAAGATGACACGGCGAGTTGACAAAGATCATCTTGTCGCCTCAAATTCATTCTGTAATTGCTCAACCTGCTGATGAATCAGCCTCAGCAAGACAAGATTCATTTATTTACCTCCCTAATAGTATCAATCTAAAGTAAACATTAGTAACCTTGAATAATTCATTTAAATCACATTAGTACATGCAGCCACTACAGCGTAAAGTGGGATCATAAAAATCATGTAAAAAAAAAAAAAAAAAAAAGAACATCAGCGCACACATGAAACAAAGCAGAGCAGCGTTGAATGCCAAGAGCTGCAATCCATCTGGATAAAGTCTCAGCGACTCCAGATGATGCATCATAATCGCAACGCTCACGTATTGATAAGGATTTGAAAGAGACAGCGAGCGGCCCTGCTCTGTCTCAATATTGATTTGTTGTCCCTTTCAGTACAGTATATAGTCGTACCTCGCTACATTGCAGTTCAAACATTGTGCCCCAACTCCATTGCGGTTTTTCACAAAGTAATAAATAAATGATCACAGTTTCATGGTTGAATCCAACCTATTAGTAAGCAATATGCATATTTAAGCAAATTGCACCTATTCTTGGCCTAAATTAAGCATTTTCAAGCATAAAAATGGCTAAATGAACCAAAATACAAATACAAGGCTGAAGAAGCATTTTGGCCACTAAATGTCGGTGTTCGGTGAGACGATTAGCCATTTAAGGCCACCATTACAATACATTGAGACAATAGACATTGCAGGGACTACGCTGTCCAGAAAAAAAACAAAGAACTGCTTATATGCAAGTCTATGTTATCTTACTTACAGTATGTCTAATTTTCTCCGATTATACCTACTGTGATGGGTATTGCAAATGTAAAGGTGACCATAGTGGTGGTATTTCCTGTCTAGAGGGCTCTAATAACCTTAAAAAAAACTTATTTAGTATTCACATCACATTGTAGAAATAAAATAAAACAAAAACTACAACGTTGATACTCATAGGTAATACTAGTTTTGTCTTTACATATATAGAACTTTCTAGCCTTTTTGCAAAATGTTAAATACATAAAAAAATGTGCAAGTGCATCCTTTAATTTTCCAGTATAGTGCCCTAAGTGGAAAAAATGTGGATACCCCTGGTCGAAAGCATTGACTCTATGAGTTTGTTTTGCTTTTTCTTTGGCTTTTTGTGGGGGGTTGGATCTTTCTGATGGCAAGGAGGGAAAATGTAATGATAACCATAGAGACAAATGGAACCTATGGCGACGTAGGACAGCGGTAAACCTATCTCTGCCCTCGCTACTCATCACAATTTAATAATTTAATTTAATAACAGTGATGATAATTATGAGAGCTGAATGCACGTGACCTAAATGTGATCTTCTTGTGAGGAGACTCACCTTCCAAGCACAAGCAGTCTTCTTCAATCATTTGTCACTACTGCTGTCTGCCATTAAAGCGTGAGTACACATTTATTGGTTTTACTTTTTACAGTTGACCAGGGCTAACTTATTTTTACACTTGCATGAGAGCACGACTGTATTTTTACACTTAAGAAGGTTAAAATGCAACCTAAATACTCCCTGCACAAAGTTAAAACACTGATTATGGTGATAGTTGGACTCTGGAAAGGATTACAGTAATCCCTCTCCACTTTGTCTTGCATTTTAAGCAAATGCAAGACATTTATAAATCTCGAGTCCTGCGAAGAACAAACAACCTCATCAAGGACCGCACACATCCACAACACTCATTATTCACACTCCTACCGTCAGGCAGACGCTACAGGAGTTTGAAGTCCAGGACCACAAGGCTGGCAAACAGCTTTTACCCACAGGCCATCAGGCTTCTCAACCAAGCACTCACACAGCAACACACGCACACACTCATAGCACTTTATTTATTGATTTATTTATTTGTATTAATGTCTCTTCTGTTGTTGTTGCTTAATTTATTGGTATTTATGTTGTTTCTTCTGTTCTTATTCATTTTCTTGTGTTTTTTTCTTTCTTTCTTTTTTGGGAGAATGAACAGAACAAGAATTTCATTGCATAGCAGAACCACCAGTTTTACTGTGCATATGACAATAAAACTCTTGAATCTTGAAAATATCATGGCTTTACTCCATCAATGTTTTTCAAAAACATTAATTCATAAATTATGCTGTTTTGTGATTGAATACACATTTATAAGCAAAGTTCACATATTTTGCATTTTCCAGCATACAGATGGCTATATGAACTAAAATACAAATATAAGGCATCACGTTGTGATGATATGTAGTATATGTAGGGTTAGGGTTTACAAATACAATACAAATATTCTACACTGGGCACTAGGTGTCAGTAATGTTACTGGAATGTTGGGTTAGACACAGGCACCAGACTTGATCACCAGAACAGCATGCTTTAGGTTTGTATGATTTCACAACAGGCACAATAATCCTTAACACAGACTACTGTTGCGGCCGTGACCCACACCAAACTGAAACTCAGCTCTAGCAATGAAACATTTACAGCAACACACACGAGCATGAGTCTTATGTATGTCTTAAACGTCTTATTTCCTCTATTATGTCTACTATATTCTGTAATAGGAGTGTAAAGGTGACTATATGGGTGTTATTTCATATCTTGAGGGCTCTAATCATCTTAAAACTGTATTTAGAAGGTCGTAAATAGGTTTTCTGTACTCTAACTATCGAAATATTCGCTTTATAAATAAGGAATCCTACTTTGTGGAAATTCATTTATTGCAGTCGGTTCTGGAACCAATCAACCACCTAAACGAGGATTGACTGTATTTGTATTTCCTAGGGAAAATTGGTTTCAAATTCAAACAAATTGGACGTTGACCAGCTTTTCTGATTGGAATTGCCTTTTAATTGTGTCTTAAGAGTTTCCACTGCGGCAATTTTGTCCTGAATAGTTCAAGAGTAAAATGAAGCAAAGTAACCTGAGGGCAGCAGATCCTGAGGAGATTGATGGTCTTCCCGCAGACGTACACATCGTTAGCGATATGTCTCAGGAAGATGGGTACGCACTCCTCCACGTCTTTGGAGATCAAAGTGTAGCCGTGGACCCAGAAGTGATTGTCTGAAAAATATTCATATCAACAAAGTAAATGAACCTTTTAGAACTTTTTCTCGTGATGACTTGCAGGACAGGACGTGTCTTATAGCTTAGCTCAGTCCATCCGGAGCTAAAAGCACAAGAGAACGCCAAAGCACTTCGCTTCCAGAGCATTTTACAGCCAGCCCGCCCCGGACATGGCCTGCTGATTGCTTCCCCCCCGGCCGCGATGCACTTTCCCTGCAGGAGCGCTGACATTTGAGCGCCCTCCAGACGAGCTGGAGCGAGAGGGTGCACGGGGTCAAGTGCGGGAGTTGATGAGGTGAAGCCGATGAGCAAATTAACCTCTTAGCCAGACAAAGCTACGGCGTGGCGTGACCTTGAAGGAAGTGCTGCGTGACAAACTACATTTGAGCAGGCAACAGTGAGTCACCGCGAAAAGATTTATGGATTGTAGAGGAATAAAATAACTGCAGCGAGCTGGAAATGTCACCTTTATACCTACTCAGAATTACTTAATGATTTAAAAATACAGTGCTTCGTATTAGGGAATGCTACAGATTTGGCACTACCTGTTTGCCCTCTGTCATAAACACATTAGAAAGGGACTACGCTTGTTAACATGCCTCCTTTGCATTTTGTCTGCCAGAGAATAAGAAGATGTAGCAGGAGGGATCAGTGCTGGCGACTTGGCGACTCACTAAATTTAGTGAGTAACCAGACCCCTCTAAGACACGTTTTTTTTATAAAAGCAACTAGTGACAAATCTAGTGAAGAGACTTTTGGAGACTAAAAGGGAGAGTGGTTAAGAATGGCAAAGGCATAGACGTGCCTGTTCAAGTTGTTCAAAAACACGGCAGTTTGTCCTCTATTTGGTGGATTTATTCAGCTCTGGTAGCGTCTGAGAAAGTTCTGTATAGGTTTCACTTTTGCTTCTCACGGCACAGAACTGTGATGCATTCAAGGATAGTTGAACAAAGTGTGAACTACCTGTATTAATGCTTGATTATCAAAAACATTATCAATGAACAAAGACAAACATGTAACAGAGACTGACATGAAGGCACATATTGCTCTTCTCAACGAGCAGCGAGTGCTGATGTGGGCTCCTCCCCCATTTTAAAGCACTCACAGGCGACTCTGTCTTGTCTGTGACATAAACACACCTCATATGTAATTCTAAAACATATTTGTTGTGCTTTTCATGTTTTTTTTACTCACTTTTTGTTCTTAAAAGGGTGAAGAATAATGCACATTTCACAGGAAGTAGACCAAAGAGGGAGTGAAAAGATACAAACTGCTGCTAAAATAAAACTGCTGTGAGCAGCGTTTACTAATAAAAAACCCGCTTGTGGTTCTGCTACCTGCTGATTATTGTCCAATAACTTGATGACGTCCTTCACAGGCTTAAGGACAAATCCAACAAGGCAATAAAAGGAAAATAATGAAATCATTTTTTTTTCCGTCCTCTGCAGGATGTATCATTTTGAGATGCCGCTGGCTCAAAATGAAATGTACAGAATGATGCAGTGTGTGTTTTTCCACTCATTTTTGGTTTATTTTGTGGCTAATTATCTTGGCTGTGTTTAATTATTTTTAAATGACATATTAATATTAAAATGTTTTTTATATCATATAATTATTTTATTATTAATTACTTTTATTCATAACATGCATCTTGTCAGTCAATTTATGTTTTCATTAGACTTTTTTTTTTACTTGAAATAGTTTTTTTAAATTATCATTAAATAATTAAAGCAAAATACTTAAAATGTAAATAAATTACATTAAAATAAACATAATTATTATATACTAACATATATACTGTAATAGCAATAAAATATGATTATATAAATATATAAAAACGTAATGTAATACATCATTTAATATCACAGATAATGATGCTTGACTAAAATAATATATAGTATATACCAAGTAAAACTAGAGATTAAAACAAGACAAAATGACTATTAAAAAAATCAGCAAAACTGGCAAGCGCCTAGGCAGACTGGACTGAGGCGAGTTGGGCGAGCGTATTTTGCCGAAAACACAAAAATGGACGCTGGAGTGAGTGCAGAGGCACCTCCACGTAAGACAATCTTTTATACTACACAGGGGACTGTACATAGAAACTGTGTATCTGCCTCGGTAGGTGCTGCTGTTTTGGGTAGCAATGGAGTCTTAGCAACACTCTCCTGCTTTCAATCAATTAGTCAGACTGTCTCACCTCTGACACCGAGGAACTCTTCATTGACTTGGATCATGAACTCTCTGTAAACATCTCGAAACACGCCGCTGTACACCCAGTCGGACACGAACCTAAGACACACAGGGGATACATCACAGAGTCCGGACAAAAGCACGGAGGTCTGCTATGTTTATTCAAGACACAGCGGTGTGTGGGCTGACCTGGTGTACGGCTCACAGCTGCTCTTGAGGAGAGACAGCAGGACCGGGTAGTTCTCATTGCTGCAGTTGTTCTGGGCTTCGTTGTACAGGTGGGAGAGAAGCTTGACGCCCTGCGCACAGCCGCGACAACTCATGTGAACGGCGACACGACAAGGCGAGCCGACCGCAGATAAAGAGCACTCACCACAGGGAAGGCGGCCTGGTCGCCACCCAGAGGCCCGTCCACACGGCACAGTTCTGACAGGTACCTTTAGATGAAAGCAGAGCAGGACATTAGCATCTCCTTTCATCTAACTGCACAGTCACAAGCAAAAGTTCACCATCAAAAGCATGGAAATGAATAGGAGACCAGAGTCAAACCCATAAAAGGAAAGGGGAAAATATGTATTTCACCTGAGCTGTTGGCCAACTTTGCGGAAGAGGAAGCCAATGGTCATCAGGCTAAGTGTGGGCGGCGTGCTGAGAACACACGCTCTGTAGTAATGCAAGTACTTCCTCAGACCTCCTGTGAATGCCTGTGAGACAAACACGTACTTTGTGTTAATGCACCCATTTCAAGGTGATACAACCACTTCATTAAATGTGAATCTTCAGATATTGAGCGCCGATGTTTACTGACTAAAAGAACACAGTGTACCCGAAGTATGAAAAACATGGCTGGTTGACAAATAGCTCCGTGGAAAGCACTGGCAAACTACCACTAATGACCATTGACAATACTAGCTTATGCGGAATGTACTTCTTAATGATGTTAGAACAATAATATGTGTCTCTAATACTAGCTTATGTGGAATGTACTTCTTAATAATGTTAGAACAATAATATGAGTTCCTAATACTCGCTTATGCGGAATGTACTTCTTAATGATGTTATAACAATAATATGTGTCTCTAGATCAGGGGTGCCCATTACGTCAATCCCAAGCTACAGGTAGATCGCAAAGGTAGTGTGGGTCGATCATCTAAATGCCACGTTGTAGATGTCATATGACATCAGTCAGCTGACATCAAGTTCCCCTCGTGATTCGCTAGTGCTCCTCCCGCAGCAAAGATTAAGTGGTGATCAGACGTCTCAAGCTGAGATGCAACTTTCATCTTTATTATTCTGATTACAAAAGTAAAAGTAAAAAAAGTAAAAGATGAACAAAAGTTATCTGTTCATTTGTAACAGCTAGTTATGTAGGAAAATAGTCAATTGTTTGATGGCTTAGAAATGGGGATTTTGTACATTTCCGCCTGTTAAACTATTATTTCATGAATAACTGGAAAATGTGCCCATTGCAGAAACATTTTAATACATTGACTTGAAAAAAAAAGGGACAAGGACAACAGCAGCAAGAACTACATCAGCAAATAAATGTCTGTGACGACTATAAAGACCCTGACGGAAAGGACAAAATAATATCAACAACCACAATGACAATACTACATTGAAACAGTCACACATAATAGCAGTCATGAAATGATGAACTATGATAGTGATCACAATGACAATACTGCATTGAAACAGTCACACATAATTGTAGTAATGAAATGATTATCTATGATAGTGAACTGAATGCAGAATGACAATAACTGTAATGCACATCATTTAAAAAAAAACTATAATCGCACCGCAAGCCGCCCCCCCGGCGCAAGCCCCGGCATCAACAGGCCCCAAAGGGCCACCCCAGGGAAAGGCAAGCGAACCAGACAAAGGCATCCCACAAGCCAGGCCACCCCGGGCGAGCCACCGCGACGGCCAGGTCCACGGCCACACCCCCCGACCCTGGCGGGCAGGCGCCGCGGAACAGGCACGAGGCACCCCAATCCAGCCCGCCCCACCCGTGTATGTGATAAGGTGTGATTGTGTCTATTATGCAATTTAAAAAATTTATAAATAAAATAAAATAAAATAAAAAATGCTACACACCTTTAAAAAAAAAGCCTGGAGCTCTGCCAACTGTGAGTTGGCTACAGCAGTGTGATCATTTTGTTTTTCTTCAGCAAATAGGCTAAAGTTACTAAGTTTGTGTCCTACTGTCCCACTCCTTAACATTACCAGGGTTTCCGCTACCTGTAATTGAGGGTGGCGGTGCGCCACTACAAAATAAAAGCCGCCATACCATAAAAATGTTTTTTTTTTGTATACTTGAAAACAATGTTAAGTAATACTGTATATTGTATGAATGGACATACTGTATGTTATATAGATACATATATCTAGCTTATTATTTATGAGCACATTGACCACAATTAGTTAACATTAACTTTGTCTGTAACATAACCCCACAAGAAAAAGTCACACACAGTGCAGAGAGTGACACACTGTGTGTGACTTTTTCTTGTGGGGTTATGTTACAGACAAAGTTTATGTTCCACCACTTCCAGCAAATATCAATGACATGAAAGATGGAATAACAGCAGCAATCAGCACGGTGGACTGTGACATCCTGAGGCGCGTTTGGGAACAATTCTCAAATCGGCTTGATGTTGTCCGTGCTGCTGGTGGTGGCCACATTGAGCACTTGTAAAACATGAAATAAATACTTGAAGGTATGTACAACGCATGTGTCCAAGCTAAAGTTTTCTATTGTTTTTGGTTTTTGAAATATTGCGTGCTGACTTTGGCGCATTCTTTTTTTAATCCCCCTGTAGAATTCAATGTTAATAAATGGGATATTTTCATAGAGCATAGAAAACTTGTTTATGCCTATATTGACTGTTACACTCTTACTATTCATTGTGCACAACACTTATGATGCAGCGACTCGAGACAGCAGCTAGCTAGCAAGATAACCAGTTGTTTCTTCAAAACTTATAAAGCCAAAAACTTAACACTTCCACGTGGAATAGGAGGAGAACCTTTTTTCCACTCCATCATGTCGGACATGCCTTGGCTGACCTCATGGCTCCATGCAGTGTTAAGGTAATGTAATAATGTAAGGTAATGTCTCATCAGTGTTTTGTGTCATTACTGCCGCCTAGTGACCAGAATGCTACCTATCAATATTAGTACTAATAATACAGAGATCATTTGTTTAATTTCTGAAAAAATGCAATATAACAAGACAGCAATAATCAAACCATGATATTGCGAGGGACTGTATATGTAAAAGGTGGATAAAGTACACAAAAGCCCTTCTTAGCTCATCAGCATTAACAGGTGCAGACATGTAAAGTAGGTCTTCCTAAAAGCACATTTGAACTGTCTGACTTACAACATCAAGGCTTTCCAATACACTATGGTGGCACCTCTGAGACTTATTGTTGAAAATTACTAAAATATGCCTGTCCATGGTGTTAACCCAAACTCACCTGGAAGACCAGACCCTTCTTGTCAGCACTCTGCAGAGAGAAGCGGCTCAGCCTCAGGTAGTAGGTGCCGTACTGGGCCAGTTCCCCCAAAAGACGAGAGACACTCTCCGGAGAGGCCCCTGACACGCACACACCAGGCCGGATGTCGAAATGGACACTCTGGGTAGAAGATCCACACAAGATAAAGCCTAATAAGATCTAATGCAAGAGCTGAGATATTACTTATAAAAAGGTAATATCACATTTAACCGAGTCGCGTCCATAGTGATTTGTGTCGTATTATTATGATATGAGATTATATTTTACTCTTTGGTGTTTGTTGTCCTTCTTATGGATGTTTTATGACAACACCAGCACTCTTCTGGGACGTGAGCAATATCTGGCAATGAGGTTGAGGACACAATACAAACACCCAACGTCTCAATAACACAAGTTTACATGACAGTGTAGGGTGTGGAGGTGTGCCCAGCAGCCTACATGTTCATGATAACCAAGACACTGTAAAATGCAATATCCCTGGAACGTATATAAAAACTTTATGGGGAAGCAACATAAAAGAAAAAGCGTCCTGGTGTTTTAGTTTTTTTCTGTAATAACTGGCTTTTCTTGTTTCTTTTTAATGTAATGGGATATTTTATGAGGTTGTGTTTTATGCTGTTATTAGTGATAAATGTGAAGTACAGGATTGAAAAAGAGGCAAAAATAAGAAAGGACAAAAACATAACCCCAAAAATATGACAGAAATGAAAGTGCCTGAAAAAAAATATGAATAAAAGAATATATTATTTTTTATACCCTATATACAGTAATCCCTTGCCACTTGGTGCATCAAATTTCGCTGCTTCACTCTATCACAGGCTTCCCGCAATACTGTATATGAATAAATCATGCTTTTTTGTGATTGAATACCACTTATGCTTATTAGTAAAAATATGTATATTTAAGCAAATTCCCCTACATAAACTATTATAAAGCATAAAAATGGCTAAATGAAGTAAAACACAAACATAAGGCATCCGGAAGACACATTCAAACATGTGACGATTTGTAGTACTCTACACTGGTCACTAGGGGTCAATAGTCTTACCATAATGTCCGGTAAGACACACAAGCACCAAACCTGATCGCCAGAAATTCCGATCTGGTACTGATATTCCATCCATCCATCTTCTACCCCTTGTCCGAGATCGGGTCGCGGGGGCAGCAGCCTCAGCAGGGAGGCCCAGATTTTCCTCTGCCCGGCCACTTCGTCCAGCTCCTCCCAGCGGATCCGGAGGCGTTCCCAGGCCAGTTGAGAAACATATATAGTTTCTCCAACGTATCCTGGGTCTTCCCCGAGGCCTTCTACCGGTCGGACTTGCCCTGAACACCTCCCCAGGGAGGAGTCCAGGAGGGATCCTGACCGGATACCCAAGCCACCTCATCTGGCTCCTCTCAATGCGGAGGAGTAGCGGTTCTACTACGAGTCTCTCCCGGATGACAGTGCTTCTCACCTTATCTCCAAGGGAGAGCCTAGCCACCCTACGGAGAAAACTAATTTCGGCCGCTTGTACCCGCGATCTTGTCTTTTCGGTCATTACCCAAAGCTCATGACCATAGGTGAGGGTAGGAACGTAGATCGACCAGTAAATTGACAGCTTTGCCTTTCGGCTTAGCTCTCTCTTCACCACAACCGATGCAGAGGCCGCATCACTGCAGACACCACACCAATTCGACTGTCGATCTCACCTTCCATCATTCCCTCACTCGTGAACAAGACCCCAAGGTACCTGAACTCCTCCACTTGGGGCAGGATCTCATCCCCGACCATTCCAACCATGGACTCGGACTTGGAGGTGTTGATTCTCATCCCGGCAGTGAACCGATCCAGTGAAAGTTGAAGTTTACGGCTCGATGAAGCCAGCAGGACCACATCATCTGCAAAAAGCAGAGACACAATACTGCAGCCACCAAACCGGAACCCCCTCAACGCCCTGCGCCTAGAAATTCTGTCCATAAAAATAATGGACAGAATTGGTGACAAAGGGCAGCCCTGGGGGAGTCCAACCCTCACTGGAAACGGGTCCGACTTATTACCGGCAATGCGAACCAAACTCTGACACCAGTCATACAGGGAACGAACAGCCTGAATTAGCTGGTCCAATACCCCATACTCCGGGAGTACTCCCCACAGAATTCCTCGAGGAACACGGTCGAATGCCTTCTCCAAGTCTACAAAACACATGTAGACTGGTTGGGCAAACTCCCATGCACCCTCAAGGACCCTGCTGAGAGTGTAGAGCTGGTCCACAGTTCCACAACCAGGACGAAAACCACACTGCTCCTCCTGAATCCGAGATTCAACTATCTGGCGGATCCTCTTCTCCAGAAGCCCTGAATAGACATTACCAGAGAGGCTGAGGAGTGCGATTCCATGATAGTTGGAACACACCCTCTGGTCCCCCTTCTTAAAAAGGGGGACCACCACCCCGGTCTGCCAATCCAGAGGTACTGCCCCCAATGTCCATGAGATGCTGCAGAGTCGTGGAACTCCGGGCGGATTCCATCCACCCCCGGGGCCCTGCCACCGAGGAGCTTTTTGACAACCTCAGCCCCAGAGATAGGAGAGCCCACCGTGGAGTCCCCAGGCTCTGCTTCCTCATAGGAAGACGTGTCGGTGGGACTGAGGAGGTCTTCGAAGTATTCTTTCCACCGATCCACAACATCCCGAGTCGAGGTCAGCAGCACACCATCCCCACCATACACGGTGTTGGCTGTGCACTGCTTCCCCCTCCTGAGACGCCGAATGGTGGTCCAGAATCTCTTCGAAGTCGTCCGGAAGTCGTTCTCCATGGCTTCTCCGAACTCCTCCCATGTCAAAAGTTTTTTCCTCAGCGACTGTCAAGAGCCGCAGACCGCTTGGCCTGCCGATACCTGTCAGCTGCTTCCGGAGTCCCATGAGCCAAAAAGGCCCGATAGGACTCCTCCTTCATCTTGACGGCATCCCTCACCACTGGTGTCCACCAACGGGTTCTGGGATTACCTGTCCAGGTCTCACTGTCGCTGCCAACGTGAGCGTTGAAGTCCCGCAGCAGAACAAGGGAATCGCCTGAGGGAGCACTCTCCAGTACTTCCTCTAGAGACTCCAAAAAGGGTGGATATTCTGAACTGCTGTTTGGCGCATAAGCACAAACAACAGTCAGGGCCCGTCCTCCCACTCGAAGGCGGAGGGAAACTACCCTCTCGTTCACCGGGTTAAACTCCAACATAAAGGCCACAAGCCGGGGCACAACAAGAATTGCCACCCCTGCCCGTCGCCTCTCACTGCTGGCAATGCCAGAGTGGAACAAAGTCCATCCCCTCTCAAGAGGACTGGTTCCAGAGCCCTTGCTGTACATTGAGGTGAGTCCGACTATATATAGCCAGAACTTGTCAACCTCGTGCACCAGCTCAGGCTCTTTCCCTACCAGAGAGGTGACATTCCATGTCCCAAAAGCTAGTTTCTGTAGCTGAGGATCGGACCGCTAAGGTCCCCGCCTTCGGCTGCCACCCAGCTCACTCTGCACCTGACCCCTTTGGCCCGTCCCATAAGTGGTGAGTTCATTGGAGGGGGTACCGATATTTCAGCCTTGAATATGGGCTGATGAATGAAGAAACTGATGAAGTACTTCAGGGCTGCAAGTGGGATGTGTTTAAAACTGCAGCGGGGAGGGAAGATTGTACTGTTGATTTGGATGAATATGCATTTGCTCTTACTGGCTACATTAGCACATGTATAGAGACTGTTACCACCACCAAGTATTACAAAAAAAACCCTAATCAAAAACCTTGGATGAACTGTGATGTAAGGGCTAAGCTACATGCTCGTTCGTCTGCATTTGTCATGGGCACCGTTGAGGACTACAAAAAGGCCAGATATGACCTGAGGAGATCCATACGAGAGGCCAAAAGACAGTACAGACAGAAGCTGGAGGGCTACTATTCCACGTCAGACCCTCGGCGCATGTGGGCGGGGCTTCAGCACATCACGGAGTATCGACAGCGGAGTAGCGTAGACACATCCAGCCAAACTGTACTTCCAGACGAGCTGGATGAGTTCTACGCACACTTTGACACCCAAACTCCTGATGATCATAGAGGGTGGCTGGGCTTGGGCACACAGGACTCACCTCTCATGGTGACATAAGCTGATGTGCGCAGGGTTCTGAACAAAACAAACCCACGAAAAGCAGCAGGCCCAGACAACATCTCAGGACGTGCACTTCGGGTTTGCTCATCAGAGCTAGCTGATGTGCTTGCTGACATATTTAACCTGTCACTTGCACAAGCATCTGTACCGACCTGCTTTAAGTCCACCACCATAGTACCCGTACCAAAGAAGATCAAAGTGACCTGCTTGAATGACCATCGCCCTATAGCACTCACTCCTATTGTAATGAAGTGCTTTGAAAGGATAGTCATGACCCACATCAAAAAGAAAAGAGCATCCCGGCCACTGTGGACCTCTACAGTTTGCATATCGCCAGAACCAGTCCACTGATGATGCAGTCAACACTGCTATCCACACAGCTCTTTCGCAACTACAGGGCCAGAACACATATGTCAGAATGCTATTTATAGACTATAGCTCTGCTTTTAATACAGTCAGCCCCCACAAACTCACAGATAAGCTCCTCACACTTGGCCTGTCACCCTCCCTCTGTAACTGGGTGCAGATTATTAAATCATCCATAAATATATTGCGTAGCCCTTTTATTAAATTGCGTCAGTCTGGTGTAGTAGTATATATCGAGGTTGGAGGTGCTCAGTTAAGCGTTTAAACCTGACTTTACTCACCACCGTAGCTAATGACTTCTTGTAGCCCTGTGGGAGTTTCCCGAGTGATGCTGCTTCAAATGTGCGATGTGTTTGGTCGTATTAAACTTCCCCGGTTCTGTGCCAGCACGGGAAACATGTGCATGACAGATTTTGCACTTATTTTAACAAACAATACACACAGCCGACATCACTGCTGCTCCGCGCTTATGGGCTCTATCCGGCCGCACAAAAAACCCAAAACAAAGCAGATCTTCATTTCTGTAGCCAACCACAATGTATCCCAATGGGTATCATTCAATTAAGAATATATATGAAAAGTTGTTCCACAAAACAATCAAGTCGCAAAAATGAGATCTGTTCAATGTAAAAAATTAACTGCAAATTTTGAGGCTGACGGAGATCTACCTTATTGAGAGGGAAAGTCGTGGACGCGACACCGATCAGCACATTCAGGAGGTCGCCCACCAGCAGCCTCTGAGAGTCGATGGGCAGCGGCAGGAGTGGGGAGGGCGCGCTCGTGCTGACCACCCTCATCTCACCCTCCCAGAGCCGATAAATCTGGTCAAAGGCCTCTCTGCCGCTCTCGCTCAGGTACAAAGACTCTTTTCTCCCGGGCGGCCTGGTGTGCGAGACACATTTGGTGAATGTATTCAGTGATTTTGCAAATGATACAGTGTACTCCTGTGAAACAGTCAGTTTCAACAGAGGGAGAAACAGATTAAGCCAACCAACCAGCCAATAGATTCCCAGCAACAGCGTACTCCGGGTTCAAATGTCCTCAAAGCCTCCCACAAATCAACCTCTGGACTGGGACTGGGCTCCGACTGAGAGTCCGGGGTCATGTTGGACGCAGACTGGAAGCCTTCATCTTCAGACTGATCCAAGCATGAGGGAACCTGCACAACCATGACACAACACATTTCTTTACTTTTCCCTTCTCTGCGTGAAAGAGGATTTACTCAACTGCAGCATTGTAGCAGGCATTCATTAGGGGTAATGGAGAAGGGAGGCCTTCTAATAATAATAATAATATTAAGTAACATATCTCATTATGTATGTTTTTCCAACAAATAATGACACTTCATTAAAATATTACAGTACAAGACAAAAGCTTGGAGACACATTTGCATTCTATTGAATGAGAAAGTGTGTCTAAACTTTTAACTGGTAGTGTATTTCTGTATTACAATCTACACCCTTCAGTCCAAGTGTGTTTTCTGCCAGTTTCTTATCAATTTTCTCAATCGTGTTTGTCTTGTATGGATAGCAAAAGAAACATTTTACCATCTTTTCGTTTGGCAACAGCAGCTTAGTATACCGGTACTTCAGCTTTACAGATGCCATGTCAAGTTGTCGATTTGGCGCTGCCACGCTTTGAGCGAGTGTGTGGTGAAGCTAGTAGTTAGCCGGCTAGTGGCTAACCGGTGTGGTGTCACGAGGTGTCACTACGCCAGTAATGTAGTTCTTCGGCATAACATTGTTAATAATAACAATGATAATGTTGCTGCAGCTTGGTTAATATGCAGGTCACATCATGTAAATGGAGCGTTTATAGACGGAACAGGTGTGTCCCATCACATGCATTCTTAGCTGCCTCTTTTATAGCTGTTTTTTCATATATTTACAATGCACAGAAAAGAGATACATGTGTGTTCATGTCGGTTTTCCTTTAACACATATAGGAGTCCTACCCTGATGGCCAGCCCAGTCAGGTCCACATTACTGGGCACAGGGGGCAGGTCCAGTCTGATATCCAAGTCTGAGGTTCGGGTATGCTGCAAAGCTCCGAAAAGGGTTAGCCTGGTCTCCCTCTCAAATCTTTCCTCTGTGTCCATTTTAGTCCTCAGAGCCAACAAGCCTGTGCCTGGCTGGGATTCCATTACCCTCTGAGTGACACACACGCTCTCCAAGGATGCCCACTCCTCCCCGCATACCAGCCCCCACGCCCGGGCCTCCAGCCTCTGCAGCTCCTCACTCTGGTAACCCCAGGGTGGAGGCCTGCGCAGCACAGGCCTCTCTCGCCTCATATAGTCCCGACTGAAGGAGGACGAGGGTGGGGGAGTGGAGCCCGCCAAGTGTACCAGGAGCTTTAGTACTGCATCTACTTCACTCAAGCCTGACGAGGCACCTTCCGGAAGCTTCTCCAGCTGCTCCTCCAGCTTCTCCGCCTCCTCCCGGCAGCCAGCCACTCTCAGGTCAAAACATATCATGAGGACTTGGTTCCTGGGAGGTGAGTTTGTCATCAGGCCCGAGGCGGGGGCTTTGGTGCCGTCCTGAAAAAGCTTTGACAGCAGGGCACCATAGGCACGCTTTTTTAGTGCTCTGCGGAAGTCCTCCCTTGAGATGCCTCCCAGTGCCCGACGCTTCCATGACACCCCGGCTAGGCTACTGTCACACAGGGCGGCCAGCAGCTCTGTGATGCTGGAGCTACTGCTGCAGCTGGACTTAATGGGGTGCTGAGGGCTCGGGTACATTATGGCTCTCCCCCTTCAGCCTGGATGACAGAAAAGATGACGACACACTATAAAATTCTAAATTGTTCCTGCAAAAAAGCTCGTCAAAAATTCTCTATATATGAAGAGTGCTCTGTTGTTTTTTTGAAAGGACCTACTGCAAAGTCAAAGATCCTCAAAATGCCAATAGAGTCGTACTGTACTGCAAAACACCAAAGATCCTCTTTATGACAGAGGAGATGAGATGTTTTTGAATTGAAGTTGCAGGCCAGACTGACGCAATTTAATAAAAGGGCTATGCAATATATTTATGGATGATTTAATAATCCACACAAAAATAAACTAGCACACACGTCTATACAAACACACTGTGTATGCATTGTGAATTTGTTTACATACTCATGACTTGTAAGTAGCGTTTCCTACACACACACACACAAAACATATCACTACTAGCTAGCTGTGGCTATTGTTATCTAAATTCGGCTATAAGAAACATTAGCGCAAGCTTTTAGTGTCGTAATCGCTTTAGTGTAAAGCATTTACCCTCACGATATAAACTGTTGTCGGCTCATTCAGCAGGGAGTTGCCTCCTCCTCCAGGGCGCCACACTGAGATATTCCCTCCAGCATGCTAGCACATGCTAAAAGTTGTTGTTATTAATAGCATTAGCAACGCTCTGCTCGATTAGCTATCCCGCTGTGCAGCTCGCGTTCTTCCCATACCAAACCTGATAGAAAGTCCTCTTTAGCCTCTCCGAAGAAAATGTTGTCCCTTACGTTTCCTGTGATATAGTACCAATTACCCGCAGTAAAGTACTCTACGGTTGTCTTATTACGGTTTAGCCTGTCATTCATCGTCAAGCCGCTGCATTTCCGGGATGAGGGCAAAATCTCCATCATGGCGATTGGACAAGGGAAAGACTTGCCTGCGTTGATTGGTTGACTTCTTCCATGGTCCACGCTGATTGGTCTGGTACGTCATCGTCATCGCTTTGGGGCGCTTTGGGGATGTTGCATTCAAATACAGTAAAAAAATAAGAATTTTTACAGTTTAAAGCTGATGCCCAGTACTCTACTGGCAATTAATATCAATGTGAATACTAGAGGCGTATACATTGTATACTATTTAAAGTACGTTTTTATAGAGAAGAATAATTTCTTAGCTTCTTATGGATAGAGTTTTGCAAAATAAAACTATAAAGCATTACAGACATTCTCATATATAAGACAGTATAGTATAGATCTATTTTGGTTAAAATACAAGAATATAACAACATAATTCACTTACAGTTCTCAGAAACCTTGGAATTTGTCATTTATGACTTTGGAATGCATTTATATTCATCATAACAACACTAAATTGTCTCCTATTTCCCCATAGGTAGCAAATCAGAGAAAAAAGAGGTGAAAATCTGCCGGATGGCAGACAAGGAGAGGCTGCATGCTGAGAATGAAGCATCCCAGGCAGGAGGCCAGTGATGACTGTACTGATTTGCACATAAAAAGCTGTATATTTAGTACCTAAATGATGTTTCTAGACATGAATTCACCTAAGGAAGTATCTGTTGATGCATCAGTGAGCCTAGTTTGCATTGTTATTCCCATTCCTGTGCTTGTGTTTGTTTGGCAGTCACGATCAGCCATCACCATCTTTCTTTATTCCCATTTCATGCTCAGTTGTCAGCACCTAATGAATGTTTGTCGCAACAATTCCTCAACCTTCGCCACAGTTGACAGGGACGCCATGCGGCTATTTACACTGCAAACTCATTTTGCGAAGCTTTATTTTGCATTCTGAGCGTCAATGAGGGATGCTTTTCGTGGAGGTGGTTGTTTGTAAAATGCAAGAACAAATGCTTTGACGAGTGTTTTTTTATTCTGGAGTGGTGAACATTTTTTTTTGATGAGATTTATTTATGTCATTTACTGTATATGTGTGTGTGTGTGTGTGTGTATACACAAATACAATTAGATAAATATACTATATATCATATTGTATCGTATATTATAAGAAAATATATAATATATATGAAATATATAAAAAATAACCATAAAATAACAATCCTGTAAATAAATGAATAAAATAATAATTATAAATACAACAATCAACATCAAATAATTTCTATAACCACAGTGTGCACACAATGTAAGCAATGCATTTCAACTGTGCAATAACTATATACAAAAATTCAATAAAATCACTACATGCAAAAGCTCTATAAAATACGTATATACGACTATATGCAAAAATAAATAGAAAAATAACGGTTGCAGAAAGACTTATTTATCATTTCACATAACAATTCCACATTGCATGCCTTACATTTGACTTTTCCATTTTAAGAGTTACCAGTAATAGCTAGTTTTTATATGATAAATTATAAAATAATTATTCATCATGAAGCTTTTTCACTATGCTATGGTGTGCTCTTGTACTTTTGCTGCTGTAAACCTGAAATTTCCCCTTGTGGGACTAATAAAGGCATATCTAATCTTCTAACATAATTAATTCTAGGGCACCCTTAGCATTTGCTAATATTGCCTTATGGGCCAACCGGCTCCAGGTTTTAGCATCTAATAGATTTAGGTGCTTTTTAAGGTGACCGTTTGACACGGGAACAGATTATTTTTCATTTCTATTCATTTCATTTTTTTTTTTTTTTTGGGGGGGGGGGGGGGGTGTTTGTTGAAACAGTACAAATAGAGGTCAAACCGCATCCCGATTAAGTTCGACCTTGGAGGTTCAACTCTGCTTCCTAAAGTGTGCGTAACGAAATCATTCCCCAGTGAACTTATTACTCCAACTCCCGGCCGGGCGTCAGCTGCCGTGTGAAGGCGAGGATGCTGAAATGAGCTGTATAAATACCAGTTAACTTCAAAAAGAAATTGGGCGTGTGGCAAATACGTCTCGGCAGCCCAAGGTGATTGTAAATCATGCAATATGCATGTGCGGGGAGAGCTTTATTTGAAGCCAATCACAATTGGAAAAGTGAAAAGAAAACACGGCCGATATGAAGGGCATATTGGTCTTTCTGAGCTTATTCACACGGGATTCAGCGCGTGATGAAATCTGTGCGTAAGCGCTCCACGCGCACACACACACACACACACACACGGTACCTTTGTTAAATTAAATTAACAGCAGTATATCAGGCAAAAGGCCTGCAGCGGCTTAAGAGGGAAAATGTGTCCATTTTTTAAACATTAAAGCACATGCCCAAGTTCAAAAACTGCAAAAAGAAAAAAAATAAAGACTCAGCACCAGGTTATTGTTTTTTTTCCCCTGTCTTTTCTTATTTTCTTCCAGGACTCAATGCATAGGATTATACAGTCAGAATACAGTATTTCAACATTGTTTTACAAAGATTTATATGTTATAGCAAAGAAGGAAATAATAAAAATAACTGCACAGCAGTAAGAAAGGTCATTTGTGGAGTATAGGTAAAGATTCGCACACACGGTGGAGTAGCTAAGAAACACTGGAGTAGCAAAAAATATCAACACCACTGCAACACTTTTGCGCTCTACTCATATCTACCCAAGAATAACCCCCACACCACACACCACACACACACACACACACACACACACAGTTTTTATTGACTAATTTAGGAATGTTTTTATGGGAAATCCAAATCACATTGGATACTTTTTACATCAGTTTGGCTTTCCTGGGCCTACAAAGCGCACATCACAGACACGCAACAGAAACGCACACACGTCAACACTGCCAAAGAAATCACTATGACATGTATTCAGCCGATTGGCAACGGGTGAGACACAATATCAATATTGCAATGTATCAATCATATCATGACGCCCACCCCTAATTGGCACACGCACACACACACTCTGCTGCAGCAGGGCATCTATCATTTTAGACGGCACACGTCATCTATCACAAGTCCAAGTACATTGCTGTGTCTATAGCACTGTCGTCATGGTGGTTACCTAGGTTACCGAGAGAAACATCATAATAAGTATCCTCCTAATCCATAAGGCACATGTTTGGTCAAAAAAAGGCTCTGAAAGAAGCTTCTTGCATCAACTCTGCCAGCCAGAGGAGTCTGCAGTAAAGGCAGACCCTCAAACCCCTCATGATGCCATTGGGGTGAGTGGCAGAGAGTGGGCGGGGCAATGCGCTGTTAGTCCAGATGAACGCTGCCCCTCTCTTGCCGAGGCAGGGTTTAAACATTCTAGGGTGTCTCTGGAGCTTGGTATGCTCGTCAGCTACACACAACCACAGTCAGGTGTACACACAGGACCATGTTTAGGAATGCAAACAACTATCGTCAGGAATACACGCAACCATGGTCAGCTGTACACACAATGGCAAGGTGTACACAACTATGGTGAGGTACACACACCACCATGGTTTGGCACACGCACGCACACATTCATACACATGCAGACACAATGGCGAGGTACACACATAACCATGATTAGGTACACACACAACTGGGGGTGTCCGATATTGGCTTTTCTGCAGATAACCGAAATGCCGATATTGTCCGACTCAATTTCCGATTGCGATGCCAACCAATGCCGATAGGTGTAACACCACATATCTCCTGTCATGGAATTAACACATTGTGGTGACCCACAAAATTGTTTTAGACATTTTAGACGGAATTATTGCTTGTTGTTGAGCTGAGTGGATAGTAAAGTGATCGGTGCCACCGACCTCGACTTCTGTCTCGTGAATCGTATCTCCACATTCGGTCGGTGACCCTCGACGTGGGTAAAAATGTCCCCTGACAACAGTGACAACGAGACCGTGCGGGCGCTGCTGCAAGGATAAAGAGTTAGCTAATGTAGGTGCTATCTGTGTTGACACACCCACCTCGTGGTTTCGACATATCGAAGCCCAGTTCCGACTGCGAGGAATAACACAGGACGTGACTAAGCATTTCCGCGTATTGCCTCGATGACGGCAAGTACAGCAACCCATAGGCCTATATACAGCAGTTCTAATGATCGGTTTTCATTATAGGGAAAACTCCGATATCAACCAATATTACATTTTTATGCCAATATATGATACGCCGATATTATCGGACATCCCTACACACAACCATAGTTAGCGACACAAGCACAGTGAGGCACACATGCATCAATGTTCAGGTGCACACAAACCTTGGGAAAGTGACATCATCATGGCAGGGTGAGGCACAGGCATGGTTGTGCATTCACAAAAGTATGGCCAGGTACACACATAATCACGGCCAGGTATACAAACCATGGCGAGGTGCACGCAACCATGAATACAGACTCCCATGATTAAACACACACACACAATGGTGAAGTACACACACAAGCGTGGATAGGTATACACTCAAGCGTGGTGGGGTACAGAAAAACACCTCCATTAGCCTACACAGTAAAGAAGGAATGTTGCATGAATGAATGAGCTAATGACCATCACTCCTACTCAGCCACTCCACCTTGATTCCACACAATAACAAATATTTACAAGCCACTTTCTTCACTAATGTACCGTTTGAAAAAAGTACCAACTGCAGACCTGGCAAGTTATTGACGGCACTCAGCAAAGGGCTATTTTATAGCTTTTAGAGGCAGGATGCTTGGTGATTATTTGGACAACAGATACACACGCATCCAAAAAAATGGCACAAAATAGCGTCTTAATAATAATCATAATAGTAATCAATTACAACACGTTTACTTAGGATTCTATTGCTATCATAAGCGGGTGCGTTTTGTGAGTGAGCCGCTCTTACAAGAACTTAGTAAGATTTTGTACTAAAATGCAGAAAAGTAACATATTTGGCGGATGATCGAAGAAGCTTGTTGTTGAAAAAAGAGGTTTATGTGCAACCAACCATCCAAAGAAGGGGTGGGCAAACTTTCTAACTCGCGAGCCACATTGGGTTAAAAAAAATTAAAAAATGTATCATTCCTTATTTATACATAGAATATTTTCACAGGTAGAGCATAGAAACCTGTTTACAACCTTCTAAATACGC
Organism: Dunckerocampus dactyliophorus; assembly: GCF_027744805.1. Lineage (NCBI taxonomy): Eukaryota > Metazoa > Chordata > Actinopteri > Syngnathiformes > Syngnathidae > Dunckerocampus > Dunckerocampus dactyliophorus. Next base: position 28,582,408 of record NC_072823.1, on the reverse strand, counting down.
TTTCTAACATTATTAGAGCCCTCTAGACATGACATAACAACCCTAACGTCACCTTTACACTCCAATTAGCCAATATTGTAGACATAATAAGAGAAAGACATAACATAGACTGACACATGATAACATTGGGAGAGTTCCTTGCTGATTTTTTTTTTTACTTCCTGTACAGTACTTCCTGTGGTGTCTATTGTTCCATTAATGTAACATTACTGACACCTATTGACCTGTGTAGAATACACAGGTCACATGCATCTTCTGAATGCCTTATATTTGTATATTAGTTAATTTACCCGTTTTTAAGCTTGAAAATACAAAAAATTTGCTTAAATCTGAATATTTTTGGACTAATAATAGGCCGTATTCAACCATGGAATAAGACTATGAAGGATAAAACATTAAAATCAAGAGTATGGGAATGTCTCACCTTGTTTACTTCCCAGACAACTTCCTTGACTTGTTGTGTAATCAAGCAAAAACAGGAAGAGAGTGTCGCGCAAGCTACCCAGCATGCTTTGCGGCGGGACAAGGGGGTGTAATTTTGACACGTGTATTGTGCGTAGATGTTTCGTTGTATACAGTGGGTAGGTCACGTTGTGTGTCATATGTATCTTCACTTGTGGTGTTTTTGCTTTTTCTCAAGTGTTGACGGGCTCTGACTGCTTCCTGTGTGCGCATGAACGCAGCATGAATTATTATTTTACAAGTTTTAAAGCAAGATACCCTCTCATAACAAACACTTTACTGCAAATTGCATATTTACAATCCAAAGGCGAAACATTTAATAATATTCCTTGTTTATCGCAGATAATAGGTTCCAATTTCGACCATAATTTCCACAAAGTAGGATTCCTTATTTATAAATGGAATATGTTCATAGTCAGAGCGTAGAAATGACCTACTAAATTCCGTTTAACATGACTAGACATGAAATAACATCCCTATAGCCACCTTTACACTTTCGTCACAATAGCATTGCAAGTAATGTTGTCGGATATTAAAAAAAATAATAATACAGAAATGTCCAGCGGGCCGGATGTGGCCCACAAGCCATAGTTTGCCCACCCCTGATCTAAGGTCAAACACATTCTTTTCCCATTGAAATGAATGGAATTAGGCATAATTATCATGAGAGCTTTATGAACTGTAAACTGTGCATGACTTACACATTTTGACATGTTTCGCAAATGTAAAAAGAAGTGAAGCACTATAAAATAACCTCTGAATTGACATAAAGTTGACATCCAATATATAAATTCATGATAAAAAGCACAAAAGACATTATTTTATGACGAAACAAGTGTGCCTCCCTTACTGACTTTGACTTTTAGAAACCCAATAAAAACTATTCATAACATTTAGTGTGAAAATATATGCGCGATGAGTGTTTTCGTACGATATCCGTCCGACTTCTGTTGGGAACGTGCTAAGCCAGTGATGGTACTTCCTGGCAGGGCTGACGTGAGGGCTCCGCGATGGAACACAGATAGCAGCAAAGAAATGAAACATAGCAAAAAACATTGGAAATGTTCTTCTGTGCTTGCTTGAAGTGGAATGTACCATGGCACTGAACAATAAAGGGAGACAGACTATTGTGCTATTAGTGGTTTTCCACAAACGCACCCACACACACAAACACGGCTTAAAAACAACATTAAAAATATAACCATATTCATTCACATGAGCCTGTACATGTATGTCCTTGGGTGAGGACACTTTGGTCTCCGTCTACTAGACCTCACGCCTGACTTTAGGCATCCTGTGCTCTCACACACACACACACACACACACACACACACACACACACACACACACACACACACGCAACATTTAATAAAAACACTACCCGCACCACGAGGCCATCCATTTAAAAAGATATTTTTTGTGTTTCCTTATAAAGCTTTCGGCATAAAGACGATTAAAAAAAATATATCATACAATTCTCAAAACCTCTTCTACACAGGAAAGAAATGGAACATCTGATTATCTCCTGCACCAGTGCACCGCACAGGGGCTTACTTCCCGGAGCCTGACTCAAGTCTTTTTTTTTTTTTTTTTTTTTTTAAGGTTTGGCAAGTGAGCTTTAAGGCGTACCTTTGCATCGCGCAACACATCATCAGCTCTCCATTTGCATCCCAATGATACGCCGCACAAGAGAATATTATTGGAATATTGTCCCAGGGCAATGTTGCACAACAACACGCCACTCCTGTCTTCCCCTGTGTGTGTGTTTTCTTCCCCCCACGAAATAAGCCCCTGTAGTCACTGGCAGGATGCAGCAAACTATCCCGCCCAGCCTATCTCCACGTTAGAGATCAGTCACTTTGTTTTCCAGGGCGGCTGCTATCTGCTGGAGCCGCAGGGTCAGCTGCTTACTCTGTGCTGCTGGGTCCTCATCCAGGGAGGAGATGATCTACAAGGGAAAATGTGAGAAGAAAGGGTTCAAAAAATAAGAGGGACAGCAGACCTTGTAACCGTTGTTCTTTTCATTATTTATATTAATAATAATTATTAAAATAAAAGAATTATTAAAATAGTCATCCATCTATCCATTTTATATAGCACCTGTCCTAATTAGCGTCAAGGGGAAGCCCAGGTGACTTCAGGCGAGAAGCAGGGTACAACCTACACTGGTCGTCAATTCATTCATTATGATATAAATAATAATTCGAATAAATATACAGTGGTGTGAAAAAGTGTTTGTCCCCTTTCTGATTTCTTATTTCTTTTGCATGTTTGTCACACTGAAATGTTTCAGATCAAACAATTTTAAAAATGACTCAATGACACCACAAATTTTTTAAATGATTTTTTTTATAATTAAGGGAGAAAAAAAATCCAAAGCTACATGACCCTGTGTGATAAAGTGATTGCCCCCTAAACCTAATAACTGGTTGGGCCACCCTTAGCAGCAACAACTGCAATCAAGCGTTTGTGATAACTTGCAATGAGTCTCTTACACGCTGTGGAGGAATTTTGGCCCACTCATCTTTGCAGAATTGTTGTCATTCAGCCACATTGGAGGCTTTTCCAGCATGAAGCGCCTTTTTAAGGTCATGCCACAGCATCTCAATAGGATTCAGGTCAGGATTTTGACTCGGCCACTCCAAAGTCTTCACTTTGTTTTTCTTCAGCCATTCAGAGGTGGACTTGCTGGTGTGTTTTGGATCATTGTCCTGCTGCAGAACCCAAGTTGGTTTCAGCTTGAGGTCACCAACAGATGGCCGGACATTCTCCTTCAGGGTTTTTGATAGACAGCATAATCCATGGTTCCATTTATCACAGCAAGTCTTCCAGGTCCTGATGCAGCAAAACAGCCCCTAGACCATCACACTACCACCACCATATTTTACTGTTGGTATGATGTTCTTTTTTTGCATAATCTGGCTTCCAAAAAGTTTAACTTTTGTCTCGTCAGACCACTGAGTATTTTCCCAAAGGTCTTGGGGATCATCAAGATGTTTTGTGGCAAAATTGAGAGGAGCCTTAATGTTCTTTTTGTTCAGCAGTGGTTTTGGTCTTGGAACTCTGCCATGCAGGCCGTTTTTGCCCAGTGTCTTTCTTATGGTGGAGTCATGAACACTGACCTTAACTGAGGCAAGTGAGGCCTGCAGTTCTTTAGAACTTGGTGTGGGGTCTTTTGTGACCTATTGGATGAGTCGTCGCTGCGCTCTCGGGGTCATTTTGGTTGGCCGACCACTCCTGGGAAGGTTCACCACTGTTCCGTGTTTTTGCGATTTGGACACCCCTGCTTTTATAGCTCTTTGTCAGGTTTGAGTGTGTGATGTGACGGAAACTCTGGTCCACTATTTAGCACGTTAGCTTCCTTTGTTGCGAGCCGACGATGGTTATTATAGAGAGGAGTGTTACTGCAGCTGGACCTAATAAATGCGTTGCAAAAGTGATTTCTATTGCAAATGTTGATCCAACATCATAGGAGAAGCCCCCTAAACGAGTCGTACACAGACAGGAAATAATGCTCTACAAGCTGACCAATCACAGCCTTAATGGTCCGCATTACCACAGCTCGAGGATTTTGTTTGGAGGTGCACGTCACGCTCAGAGGCTCAACTTAACTGAAACTGGAGAAATGCAACAATACCAATATTTTGTGACCTCAAGTGGCAAAGCACCATGGACACTGAAAAAATAAATTCCCAAGAGCAATTTTCCAATTCACATCCCAGAGAAATGATTCCAATTAAAAACGCATCCAATCACTCTTCAGGCATATCAAGCGAGAGGATGGAAAAAAAAGAGGCGGGGTGGGTGGGGGTAGGGGGTGCGATAGCAATAACAAAGTGGGCAGTGGTGCATTCACTTGAATTGAGCGCCTTTGGGAACTCTTACCCCGTCATAGTACTTGCTGGCGTACCGGTACAGCTGATGGAGAGCCACTTGTGTGTTCAGCTTGTCTGTGTGAGCCTGAAAAGCGGAAAAAACAACATTAATTAAGTGTCTTACAGTCAGGTCTGCAAAAAAAACATCACAAAATTAACAATATATATCCATCCATCCATTTTCTATGCCGCTTGTCCTCAATAGGGTATGCTGGGGGTATGCTGAAGCCTATCCCAGGTGACTTCGGGCGAAAGGCGGCCTAAACCCTGGCCTGGTCGCCAGCCAATCCCAGGGCACAAGTAGACAAACCATCATTAAACCAGATATAATAATGCTACTAGTAATAAATAAGAAATAAAAAGTCCAACAGCACAGGAACTGCATCATAGCGTAAGTATTGGGGGTACTTCCGGGTATTTAGAGGGTATTTAGAGGATATTTCAGTGTGACATCACAAATATGTGTATTTTATTTTAAAAAAAATATCTGTGCTCCTTCTACCAGTCCAGAGTGTACCCCGCCTCTCACCCAAAAGTCAGCTCCTGGGATAGGCTCCAGCATACCCCTGCGACCCTAGTGAGGATTAGCGACATAAAAGATGGTTGGATGGATGGATGTGAGCCTTCTTGCGTAAGTCCAATACGCACAATAGTATTAATAACAATGATAATAATGATTACATCCATCAATCCATCTTCTTTCGCTTATCCAAGGTTGGGTCGCGGGGGCATCAGCCTAAGCAGGGAAGACCGGACTTCCCTCTCCCCGGCCACTTTGTCCAACTCCTCCCGGCGGATCCCGAGGCGTTCTCAGGTCAGTTGGGAGACTTGGGAGTCTCTCCCACAAGTCCTGGGTCTTCCCCTAGGCCTTTTACCGGTCAGACTTGCCCTGAACACCAGGTGCCCAGGAGGCATCCTGACCAGATGGCCAAGCCACCTCTTGTGGCTCCTCTCAATGCGGAGGAGTAGCGGTTCTACTCCAAGTCTCTCCCGGATGACACCGCTTCTCACCTTATCTCTAAGGGAGAGCCTAGCCACCCTACGGAAAAAACTAATTTCGGCCGGTTGTACCCGCGATCTTGTCATTTCGGGCACTACCCAAAGTTCATGACCATAGGCGAGGGTAGGAACGTAGATCGACCGGTAAATTGAAAGCTTTGCCTTTCTGCTCATCTCCCTCTTCACCACAACGGACTGATGTAGAGTCCGCATCACTGCAGACGCCGCACCAATTCGACTGTCGATATCACCTTCCATCCTTCCCTCACTTGTGAACAAGACCCTGAGGTACCTAAACTCCTTCACTTGGGGCAGGATCTCATCCCCGACCTGGAGATGGCACTCTTGGAGGCATAAACCCTCCCCGACAACTTAGCTCCTAGGATCATCAGGACACGCAAACTCCTCCACCACGATAAGGTGGTAGCTTAGGGAGAAGCATAATAATGATACATTTTCTTATTTAATTTTCAAACATGCTAAATAAAAACTGGAAAATAAAGAAAAAGAAAAGAAAATATATTTACTGTATATACACTAGGTCCCCAACTTACGAACACCTGGCTAGCGAACACTCGCGGATACGAACACAAGCCGACTGGTCTATATTTTATTTTATTTTGCCTTGTAGTCAGTCGCTCAATCAGTATTTATACTGCTACTGTACATGCTTGACTAGTAGAGGGCACTGTGACACTGCTAATGCAGCCTTAGAGCTAATGAACCCAACAGAGGAAGAGTTAGACGCTGGGGAGATACAGTGTAAAGCTAAATGGAAAGCTAACTTGTACAACCCGGACAGAGCTTGTGATTAAAGTCTATGAAGAGTTAATAGACCTGCTTAATTCTACACCACCCACAGAACACTACCTCTTTTAGAAGAGTCTAACCACGACGACGACTTGTCCTTTTTTCCAATATCTCCTCCTCCAACTCCACCACAACGACGTATGCTCGACCATTCCTCTTCAAAGGTAAATAACATTTATCATTATGTATTATTATATCACTTTTATGATTGTTTTTTCCATTAATTATCCTCGTTTAATATTACTACTGCATCCAAACTCATATTTACATTCATACACATATACTGTATATGTATACACGTACATGTAGTACCTATATCATTGCTAATATTACCTTTTCCCCTACTTAAAAACAATTCAACATAAGAACGGTCGTCTGGAACCAATTGTGTTCGTTAGTTGGGGACCTAAAGTATAAGGCTTGTACTGAAATAGTTGCCTCGGGTTCCATCTTTAATTTTTTGAGTATGATAAAAAAAAAAATAGTAATTGTGTTTCTTTTGCTATTTGCTATTGTTATTTATTATTATTATATTGCGATCATTATTTTTTTATGATTAAGTAATCCCTTGCCACTTTGTACTTTGTGCTTACATCACTGTTCGAAAAAAAAAAAATCATGCTGTTTTGTGGTACAACACCGTCAGAAAAATATGCACATTTAAGCAAATTGTACACATTTTTGAGGGAAAATCAAGCATTTTCAACTCAACTCTAAACCCCTGAACTCACTTCCTGTCCGTCCCCCCAACTCAGCTCCTCTAGCACCGGAAGACATTTACAGCAACACACACCAGCACAAATCTTATTTATGTCATATTTCCTCTAACAGTATTATGTCTACTATATTGTATAATACAGGTAGGAGTGTAAAGGTGACTATAGGGGTGTTAACATATTTAAAATGTCATAAATCGGTTTTCTATGCTCCAACTATGAAAATATTCCATTCATAAATAAGCAATCCTACACAGTCAGGTCTGGAACCAATTAACCACGCTAAGCGAGGGATTACCTCGAAAGAAATGTTGTCATGCTGAAACATCTCAGCACTGACACCAACAATGACAAGATGGAAAAAGTCCAGCCGTAACCACACGTCAGACTTGCAAAGGATCCACGGACAGCGCTAACCTTGTCTTCAGACACGAGCGCGTCTTTCACCGCTAATATTAGGTAGCGTAAGCGGAAAGTGGGTGAAGAAATGGCAGCTGTGAATCTTACCCGTGACACCTCTGCCAGATGAGTGTTCATGTCCTGGTCACTGACAGGGACCATCTGTCTGATGCCCTTGTAGTAACTGACACACAGAGAACGACACACAACTGAGCAGCGTCTCTTGACACCACTACCACATGTGCAAGGGTGAAAACAGCTTACTCATCCACCATCTTCTTGTAAGTGGAGATCTCCTTTGCATAGAGAAGTTTGTTACTTGGAGAGTCCTGCAGACAAAACAAATTTATGGACATAAATTACAATGATGGCACTTTTGAGTATTTCTACTTATGTGTATTATGTCAGATGATGATCCATTGCAAGTGAATGGATCATTTAAATGTCGTCCCTACTGGTGGGAACTCATGTTACATTTAACATTACATGTAACATCCTGTTTTCTTGTGCACGGTGGCATGGCTCAGGTCGTAGAGCGGTCGTCTCACCACTTGATGGTTGCTGGTTCGATCCTCAGTCGGTGAATTGATTTCCACACATTTCTAGGGTATTTCCACATTCACTGTACCTTTCAGTTCAGCTTCAGCATTTCGGCATCCACACGCAATTTCTAGTGAGGTTGCTTCATCTAGTTGGATTGACATTATATCCTATGGGAACATTCTCATCTGGGGCGAGGTTTGACTGCACTTATTAATGAACGACAATGCAGTCCAAGAGAGAGACATTTTCCTCTCCACTTTCTCATGCGCTCCACATCATTATTCAAGTTTAAATACTAATATTAATATAAATATTAACAATAAATATCAATATAAATATTAATAATAAATATAAATATAAATATAAATACTATATTTGATAAAAGTGGGAAGGTACAGGTTTGCTATTTTGGCACCTCTTACAATGCAAACACAGAAGGGCCACACCGTACCAAATTGAAACTAATTGGGACTGCTTTGCAGTAAGGAGGTGATTCATACGACGCAATCTGTTATGAGTCGGCAAAAAAAAAAAAGCAACTCACCCGACTGAGTTTGTGCTCAGTCTTGGTGCAGGCGTCCATGAAGGTCTGGGCGATGACGGAGAGCGAAGCATCCACCACTTCCGACACGTGGACGTCAAAGATGAAGTGGGGATTCTTCAGGATGTTCACCCAAAACCGTAGAGGCAGGCTACACGAGGACGAAAACAAGTGGAAGGCTGGTTACCATTATTGTTTTCCATTATTGTAAATTGAATAGTCCCAATGAAAAGAACAAAAAACATGCGCCGTAATGACCCTTAAGCACCATAGCTCAGAATGCAACAAAGCCAACATAGAGGGTGCCACAAGGGTGCCCTAATTGTCTCCAATGGCTGTAGTCTCAGAGTTTGACAATGGTCAATGGCCAATGCAGTGGTTAACCACTTTTGGGAAGGATTAACCACTTTGAGGCTCCTCCTGCTGGTGGCCAATGCAGCGGTTAACAATTTTTTTGGAGGGTTAACCACTAAAGGGTTCCACCAAATGGTGGCCAATGACGTGTTTAACCGCTTTTTTGAATGGTTAACCACTTTAGGGAGCCCCCTGGTGGTGGCCAATGCAGTGGTTAACCACTTTTTGTAATGGTTAACTACTTTAGGGCGCCCCCGGTGGTGGCCAATGCAGTGGTTAACCACTTTTTGAAATGGTTAACTACTTTAGGGCGCCCCCGGTGGTGGCCAATGCAGTGGTTAACCACTTTTTGGAAGGGTTAACCACCAAAGGGTGCCCCCAAATGGTGGCCAATGACGTGTTTAACCACTTTTTGGAATGCTTAACTACTTTGTGGCAGCCCAGGTGGTGGCCAATGCCGTGGTTAACCACTTTTTGTAATGGTTAACCACTTTGAAGTGCCCCTTGGTGGTGGCCAGTGCAGTGGTTAACCACGTTAGGGCACCACTGGTGCTGGCTAATGACGTGGGTAACCACTTTTTGGAATGGTTAACCACTTTGAGGTGTCCTTTGGTGGTGGCCAATGCAGTGGTTAACCACGTTAGGGCACCTCCTGGTGGTGGCCAATGATGTGGGTAACCACTTTTTGGAATGGTTAACTACTTTGTGGCACCCCTGCTGGGGGCCAATGAAGTGGTTAACCACTTTTAGGAAGGGTTACCCCCTAAAGGACACCCCCTGGTGGTGGCCAATACGTGGTTAACCAATTTTTTTCGAATGGTTACCCACTAAAGAAGGGGTCAGGGATCCTTTTTGGTTATGAGAGCCATGAAAGCTACATATTTTCAAATGTATTTCCGTGAGAGCCATATAATATTTTTTAACATTCAATACAACTAAAAGTGTGCATTTTTAAGCAAGACCAACAATTTTAGAATATCATAAGCCTCTGAATTTATTCTTTTTAATAACACTGTTATTCTGAAGCTATCTAATAATAAATAAATGTGACTGCTAGTGCTGCAAGGTTTTGCTCTGTACTCAAAAAGGGTTGGCTCTGCAGAAATAGCTAGTGGACTATCTGATTAAAGGAGGGAAGCTTACTTCTTGACATCTCAATGACACAGGTAGGCTACAACATTATCCAATACTAATCGAGTTTTGGTGTCTGACCCGTAAAATATCACCAGCAGGACAGCTGGTATTGGCTCTGGCCACCCGCATTGCGGTTGTAAAAATGTGTGGATGATTAAAATGCATACGAACGTTTTATATTTTGTATGTCATTTTTAACACAGTGATTTCTGTAATGTTTTTACTGTAAAATGTCACCGAAAACAAATTTAAATCAATAGATTTTATCATGTTAAGAAATGTATGAGAGTCAGATGCAGTCATCAAAAGAGCCACATTTGGTCACCTGGTGGTGACCAATGCAGTGGTTAGTCGTTACCATGGCCACCACACATATCATAACCATGGCCACGTTTTAATATCAGACTCTCTCCCTTGCTGGGTATCACAAAACTTTGACCTTTAAAGTCCTCGACAAACTTCAGCACTGCAGACGGCACAATGCAACGCTCCAGTACGCGAACTGATTTCCCCTCTGAACAGAAAAATACAAGCTTTTCCAAAATACAGATGTATCCCCCCCAAAAAAAGCATTCTCCCTGATCAGGAGCGTGTGCTTGCCCAAGTGAGACAAGAAAGGCACAGAGTGTAAAATAAAACACATAGCGGGTTGGTAAAAAATAAAAAAAAAACCTCGGGAGGCAAAGGAGTACAATGGAAGCATAAAAATAGCATAGCTGCTACAATCACAGAATTAAATTAGCCTGGGACACAATTACCATGTTTGTTTGTTGTTCTGCCTCGTACACACATTCATATTTAATTCGCAGCCCTCTGCTGATTTGATAAACATGACGGCTGGTTGCCGAGTGCGGTGCGGAGTAATTAAATGGCTCATCGTCCCGTCCTTGCGTCTTTGCCAGCCCGGCGTCAATCACACGCATCTACATGCAACACCTTGTCTGGTGCGCCGCAGCAGTCGCAGACGTGACGCTAATTTATGCGCTTAAATGTCACTCGGGAGCGCCGGGATAGCAAATGCAAACTCTCTGAGCCGAATTCCTGCATCGGTATTCATCTCTTTTGTGGATAATCAACTTTTAGTTCTTGGAGAGTTGCTGAGGCTGGGCCCAGGAGAACTTTGAAGAGTCACACACAAATGTGTATCAGCGCAATTCAATTGCAATCAATGCTAGCTTATCACTTTGGATCCAAACTTGCAAACTTTCCACGGGAAACAACGAGAACACGCATGAAAAAAGGCAACTTGTAGCATATGAGCAGATTTTATGCAAATTCTCTTGATGTTTTTGTTTTTCAATGAAATACATGGATTGAACCCCAAACCTCAAGTCAAAAGTATAGTTCTTATTTTGTTATTTTAGTTTTTATTTCTATACACTTGCATGCATGTTTGCAATGAAAGTTGGTATGAAGTACACAAGAGTTCCACTTCACTCCCCAAAATGTCCATTAATTCATATAAAAAGCTTTGCTACTCACGACGACATCAAGTCAAAAAGCGATTAAAAAGAAAGAAATCCTTGCATGTTCAAATGAAAACAAATGAAATCAAATAAAAAAATGTACACTGTGTTTGTATATGACAGCTGTTATTGAGTCAATTCCCATAAAGTGGCTATACATTTTTCTCTAGTGTTCTACGTGATAAACTGTTCACAATTAAGTTAGTTTTTAGCACTCATATCAACTTGCGTACACAAAAATACTGTAAATACAAAAATTATGTGTGGAATTACATCTGTGCATTTTTCATTAATTACCGTTAATTCCCAATTCCCATTCCCAGAAATATACTTTTAAAATTCATATTACGGTAACTTTCGTGCATGTTTGAAGAATAAATTAAATTAATATAATAAAAATAAAATGTATTAAATAAATCACAAAATACATGCAATAAAAATACGGCAGTAAATAAAAAATTCAAGTGAATTTACCTCACAATTCCAATGAAAATGAATGGAAGTAATGGAATATACAATAGATATAACTAATAAAAAACAGGAAATAAATAACAATAAATAAAATGTAATTTAAGTGAAACATAATGTTTTGTTTTAAACATTTTTAGTAATATGCGTGCTAAATACATGAATATAAAATAAATGGTATACAGTAAATTATCCAAAATTGCGACTTCTGTTAATTCACAATTAATTACAAAAAAGTTTAGTTGTCCTGTGTTTTTTTCCATTTACATGCATGCCAAAACTTACTGACTGAATAAAATAATCTGTTTGGTAACTGAATTCTAAAAATGTTACTCATTTATTACTATCATGATCATTATTATTTTTATTAATTAAGAAATGATTACCTAATTATATACTGTATTATACTGTATAATGCTTCCCAATAAAAGCGTACAACTTGCATGCATGTACAAATAAATGCATGTAAACACAAATGGTAATAGATTGGAATCAATTTATTACCATTCATTCCCACCACACACATTCACGCGATGACAGCCCCCTCTTTCCCCATCTTACCTGTTGGTCTTCCAGATGTGAATGGTCTCGTCGTCAACGTTGTTGTGCTTCAGCGCCTGCTCGTCCAGGAAGTCAAAGAAGTATTTGACCGCCGGCGGCACCACCGCCCCGGAGCACAGCACGCTGCGGAAGAAGTCGTCCACAAACTGCTGCAGTGTTCCCTGAAAGAAGCCATACACACAGAATGCCAGTAAAAGTCAGGGTCCACTTTTAACCTTCGGAATGACTCATGCATGAGTGCATGAGAAAGTGGAAAGGAAAAGGTAGTTCTCCTGGACCACATGCTCATTTATCATTAAGTGTACTGCACACCACAGCAGCAACAGAACCAGTGTTGTAGTAGCGGTAAGGCGTAAACTGCTAGGTTGACTGGAAACAACAGTACCACTGCTAACATGAGTTTCACACCAATAACAGACACTTTTCATCGCGCGCAGGGCAAAAAAGTCTCATTGACTCTCATCATAACCACAACTTAGAGGTTGCCTACAGCCACAGCTGTTTTTTTTTTTACCATGCACCCAATAACTATTGGAGACTCGGCGGCTAATTGAACTGAGGCGTTAACGGTAGTTAAATAAACATCATTAAAAAAAAAAATCCAATGACTCCTGTTATAACCACAATTTGGAGGTTGCCTACAGCCACAGCTGGTTTTATGACCCCACAAACTGCTATAAAAAACATAACATGTTTTTTTTTTCTTTCTCTGAAAAGACTGTCATTCTTACAGCATTTTCAAATGTGTAAAAGAGCACATCATTTCGCCAAGCATGTTGTTAGGCAGGGGGCCCCAAACACCAGGCTGTGGGAGACATTCAGGCGCAATTAAGAAGAAAATAAACTCAAAAAGAATATACAGTTCCCCAGTTTGTTCGACGGTCGTTGAACCCACTAACTTTCTCTCACGCTGTACAGATAGCCCACTACACTGTATTTTCCCACTGTTTATTTCACCTTATATTTGCTCCCAAATGCTGATGCTATGTGGGAATGCATAAAGGTAAGATTTGATGACCTTATTGAGTGCTAATGTGCACATTTGTTCAGCGCACCTGTCTAAAAAACAAACTCCAGGCTTTTACTGGTGGATGGTGGCTCTGTATTCATTTCGTGCTTTTATTTTGATGTTGCTACTCTCATTGTTTTACACAATACATAATAAATAAGATAAATAAAATCGCTATTATGAATGCATGATTTGCTGATGTGTTGAAAATATTTCCAATTGACTAGCTAGCGCGCTGCTAATGCTAGCATACTCATCTTCAGTCATGGTAAGCTGAGCATGCGCAACAATCCTTTTGCCGGCAGCCCGGGCGTTGTTTTGGAGACGAACTGGTTGCTAGTCTCGCGATACCCAGTGCATGTCTCAACGATCGATTAATCTAAGGTTTTATGGCTGATTCTTATCGATCAAGGAGGCTGATACCGATGCAACCGCATCACTCGCTTGTCAAACCGGATATCAGTTTATCGTCCACAACCCTAATAAAATGAATAAAAAATAAATACAATATTTGTAATATATACTGTATTATATTCAAGATCAGACATAATTTGCATAAGATTAGTAAAAGATTCTTTTGATTTTTTTGCAGATTCCAAATTTACTATACTTTCAGGAACCTAGAGGACAAAAAAAGTCCCATCGACCCCCACCATGACCACAATTTGGAGGTTTCTTACAGACACAGCTGTTTTTGCTCTAAAAACAAAATATTTTTTCTCAATCAACTTCAGTCCGAATAAAAAATGTGGAAGCTGCCTACAGCCACAGCTGTTTACTTCACCCAGCGCTAATAAGAGAGGAGACCGAGGTTAAGTGAACGGAGGCGCTAATTGTAGCGTTTCCGCTAGTTAAATACACATGAATGCACCTTGACAGAAAGCAGTCTTGTGAGATAAATCTCCGTAATGGCTTTGGTCATGGACTTGTCTTTAATGCTTCCCCGTTTGGACTTGATCTCATCCAGCTCGTCGGCGGGCCTCACGAGGTGGAACACCTTGTCATCATCCAACAGAGCGTTCCCTGGTGGAGAAGCAACACTTTAGCACCTTCAGTGTATTTCCTCATTTATGCATGCGCACTCCTCCACTATCTAGAAAGTGTTTGTCTGCACTGAGCTGCATGTGAATGAGCGCAGCGAGGACATCAAACACAAACGCGGGAGTAAAATCAGCTTTTATGAAATGCACATAAAAAAGTGCATCTCATTTGAAAATAATCTGAAAGTGCGCTACAAATAAAACATGAATTTGCATGTTAAATGAGAGAGGGGATGTGGGCGCGGAGGCTGGGGAAATGTCTCCCTCGCCACAACAATACCATCTGCATGTTGCGCTTCGACACACTTACGCTCTTCGTGGTTTTCCTGGTTCTGCTCGTAGTTCTGCTGCGTGTGAAGCACCCGCGATAACACTACTGTGGCGTTATCGCGTACCTGCAATGCAAAAAGACAGAAAACACAGCAAAATGACATATGCAGACAATTCAAATTGGATAAAAGCATGTAGCAACATCGGCCACTGAATTGATGGCAACTGGACTGATGAGTTAGCTTATGCACAAAGACTAAATAGGACAGGATGAGAGCGGTCCTATCTAGTCTACTCTAGTCTTCATGCTCAAAGACTGTCCTATCTAGTCTTTCAGCACAAACTCCGGGCAGGCGCCATCAGTTCAGGCTCAGAGACTAGATAGGACAGGACTAGAGCTGTCCTATCTCGTCATTAAACATGAACTCCAATCAGGTGTCATCAATTCATGCTCAAATTTGTGACAGGACAGAGCAAGAACTGTCCTATAGTCTTTGAGCATGAACTCAGAGCAGCCGTCATCAGTTTATGTCCAAAGACTAGATCGGACAGAACAAGACATGTCCTATAAAGTCTTTCAGCATGAACTCCAAGCAAGCGTCATCAGTTCATGCTCAAAAACATGATAGGACACGCTACCTACTGGCAAACTGGCAAAGCCTGATTGGAGTTCATGATCAGAGACTAGCTAGGACAAATTGAAAGCTGTCCAATCTATTCTTTGAGCATGAACTCCGACCACGCTTCCTCAGTTCATGCTCAAAGATTAGATAGGACAGGCTGTCTTGTGTTTGAGCATGACCTTTGAGCAGCCGTCATCAGTTCATGCTCAGAAACTTGATAGCACAGGCTATCTAGTCTTGAGCACAAACTCCGAGCAGTCTTCATCAGTTCATGCTCAAATGCTCAAAGACTAGATAGGACAGCTCTTGTCCTGTCCTAAAAACGTGACATTACAAGATTAAAAGTATTTTTTTCAACAAGAAAAACTGGAACAAGAATAAAGTTATGGGAATAATATGACAAGGAAAACAGTTTAAAGGTCACATTTAGAAGAATTTAAGGAGTATTTTATTGTGGAAATGAAATCATAGAGGGCGAGAGGAAGAAAATCTGAATATTATGAGAACTGATTTTTTTTCTTAATATTTTGACTGTACTCTGGTAACAATTCCACTTTTCCAATTGTCACGACATCATCATTGTATACTTTTATTGTTATGGTTTCATGTATTTTGAACACGCATACAGTTTACGTTGAGTGCTTCGTGCTTATTTAATCTTACCCCCTCATCCTTATTGCATCGCTATTATCATGACTATTTGTTTCATCTCCATGTTGCGGTTTCATCTTGCAACTCCTCGATTTCCTCTCTTCACCCGTTGGTGTCCTTGCTCAGTACCATCTTCCTCCATCAGGTTTCTGACATCAGTATGGATCTCCAAGATCATGTCGACGAGGCTGTCGTTCTGCGTTTGCACACGTTTAATATGTGATTGCGGATTCTTCATTTCTTGCTTTGTTTGTAAAAAAGAATGCGTCGTTTACGCTCGCAGACACCTACGTTCTCGCTCTGTTTTTGCTGCAGTACGCACCTCAGACATCTCCTTCTTCAGGGCGTGTAAAAACATCAGATTATTTCTAAGACGGGAGGTGGGGGAACGCTCTCGTACATCTTTTTCTTGAGGTTGTGAAAAAACACAAAATTTTTACACTCAATCAGATTTTTTATCGTCCTCCTCCTCCAACAGCCAGACTGACCCTATTTCTGATTTTGAATCTATATTTCCAGGGCCAGTATCATTTCGCTGTGTGTTTGGCTTAGAACTTCAGCAGTTAGCCAGTTAGCTTGACTTGCTAGCAGCTATCAACGCTTGTAACTAGTTTATTTCAAGGAATCTGTACCTCTCGCCTGTTAGCGTTCAACCCGAGGGAGTCATCCAGCAGTTCTGATGTGTTTGTGAAGCGTAGTCAGGAAAGCACCAAAACAGTTCAAATTGCTAGTATCTTCAGCAGAGCTCTTGCCATGTACGTCCTTTCCAGTCAACAAGGAAAATACAACAACAAAACAATCATTTCTTTTCAATGTGGCCCCTATACAGTATTCGGGGTACTTAGCCATCATTTCAGAGTCCGTCCTTTCACTGTTAAACATGAAGCTAAACACAAGCTTCTTGGTGGAGGTAACGACACATCTTCTGTAGCTTTGCCTGTTTATCTTATACTGGCCTGGAACTCATTCATAATCAATGCGAATGAACGGACAAGCATGGCTGGCCTTCACTGGCATGTTTTACAGGCCGTTGGCATTACTGGCCCCCACAAAGAGAGGGATGAGCACCACGGAGGGGTCATAGATTCACTGGAGGACAATACGAGGCATTAGAGTTAACAAGGGGATTTTGGTGGGTGGAAAACAGGACAGAGGGGGGGATATTTGGTGGTGACCTCTGTTTTCAGTGGGGTCGATGCAGTGAAAGGAGAAATTAGAGGGCTTCTGGTGCTTTCGCTTGCATGTACACTGCTGGACACAAGGTTTCATGGATCACGCTCATGTGTTTTTATTTTTTAAATTATTTTTGGTATTTTTTCCAAATTAAAAAAAAGGCATTTTTTTTCCACGGAGAAAATATTTATAAATATGTGATAATACAGGTTAAAAAACAGTACTCATTACCAGTACTCATGACTTCATTAGTTCCTGAGTAATTTACTCTATTTATGTGTACCTTGTGCTGAGATTTCGCATTTTGTTCGGAGGTCCTTGAATGCACTATAGTTGTGTGCTGAAACGCAAAACTTTGCTTGGCTAGCTTCAAGAGCCTCATGCGGGCTCAAAACGTGCAGTGAGGTGAATACAGGTTAACGTTCTCAATTCAGCAGTCACCCGCAAATTCAGTTTTTTGGTCAAATATGATTTCATTTTGATTTTTTTCCTCATGAAATAAGACATGTTTTCCAGAGAAAAGACATCTCATTCACCATCAGTTGGTAATAATCTATAAATATGTACTAATGCAGGTGAAATGCACAGCATACATGTAACATAACACGTTTTTCATCATACGTTGAGATTTCGCATTTTGTTCGGGAGTATTGAATGCACCATAGTTGTGTTCCGAGACGCAAAAATTACATCTAAGTAAGTTGACAGTAATTTAGAGAGGTTATTGTACATACGTTGTAATGAGCCAGAGTGTTGATGCGTTTCCATCTGCCCTCCTTCTGCGAGGTCAAATCCAGATCGGATAAAATCTGCCCAGTCGACCCCGGGCGCCATTCTGTGGAGAAAAACGGAGGAGCTGAAATGGGACACTGCCAAGGCTTAAATGTCTGTCACCTGTTTAGAAGCGATAATGAATGAAGGTAAGGAGATCCACACACCACCATAAAGCTACAGTAAATGGTATTATATTGCATTAAATGAATACGATATGACTGAAAATGATGATTTTACAGCATTTACAGCAGCTCATAACTGCATTTTATGTTTGATTTGATTTCTCCCCCTGACAAGCACACTATTCAGTCTGACATTTGATTTTTTAGCATTTAAATGACCGTAACCTTTACAATTCAAGCCATTTTTATTGCCTTGAAAATACAACATTTAGCGTGTAAGCATTTACAAGAATCCCCAAAAAACAGCATAACAAAATGCATGCAAAGAAAAATATGTAAAAATAAAATATTACAGTAAAAATAACTATGTACATTTTAAAATAAATATTTAATTTCATTTTATCATATTATATATACATTTTGCAATTATATATATATATATATATATATATATATATTTTTTTTTAAAACCAGATTGTATTACATTGCAACCATTTTTTGGTCATACTGTATGTGTTCACTATTTTTTACAGTACAAATACATTTGATTCATAATAGCAACGGAAGAGCAAGCATTTTCAAAAATGTTAAACTATATATATATATATTTTTTTGTATGAAATATATATTTAAAACATTTTTTGTATTATTTAAATATTTTTTATAACAATTTTATTGTTTTTTCACATTTTAATCACATTACACACACACACACACACACACACACAAACACTGTACATATTTTGTTTGTTTTCAATTTTTTTCAGATTAAATTTATCAAACCCCCACCCCCATTTTAATCAATTTCCCGTCATATACTTATTATGACCCCCGCGACCCTAATGAGGATGAAGCGGTATAGAAAATGGATCGATGGATATTATGATCTTTTCATTATTATTCATGATTTTTCATTATTTCATTTTGTGATTCTTTCATGATCACATTCAACCAAAATGTAATTCTTTGAAAAAACAGTCCTAAATCATCAGATTTTTATTGTTTTCTATTGTTTCATGTTAACTGTATTACCTACTTTTCCTGCCATTTATATCATTTTTCTGTCGTATATTATTATTGTTATGTAATTATGTAATTTTGGGGAAAAACAGAATATGAAATGATCCAAAAAACAGTAGAGTTTGAAAGGGTATCTAAAAAAATGTATCACATATGTGAAAACATATACTCCATAATAAAACCATTGGCTTTCCTAGCAGCAGCACTGTGCTAATTAGTCAGGCATTGATCAAGGATGATACGTTGTCTCGACACTGATGAGAAAGTTGACTTAATGCTGAGAGTGGACTTTGTTGTGGAATATTCCAAACGTAATTCCAAAGCCGGATTGGCAGATCGACGCTTTCACCGACCTGAGCCCGGGCGCCGTGTGACTCATTTACAATTAGCGCCACATGAGAGGGTTATCTCCGTCATTCGCCATGAAAGGCGACGACAGATCAGCGCTTATCTAAAAATGTATAACGGAATGAGATCGGCCGCGTGCGTGGGAATTGGAAAAAAAAACCCTAAAAAAACGTCTTTGATGTCAGAAAACGTCTGTAGAGATTTGGCCTTTCAAGTCGGCTCCCCCAAGGTTTCAGACTTGAATTGCCATGCAGAACTTTGTTTGCCGATGAAAGCTTTTCTTTTTTGCTCCTGTGAGTGAATAACCCTTCTTGTGGAACAGAAAAAATGATGTGAAAAAATAAATACACAATGGAACCTCTTAGGTTCAAACCCCTCCATTCTAACCTCCGACTTGTTTGGATTTTGAAAGCACCTTTAACACAGGAAGTACGGTAATCCCTTGTTTATCGAGGTTAATTGGTACCATTATATGTGAATTTACGCAAAGTAGGATTCCTTATTTATAAATGGAATATTTTTATAGTTGGAGCATAGAAAACCAGTTTACAACCTTCTAAATACGGTTTTTAACATTATTAGAGCCCTCTAGACATGAAATAACATCCCGATAAGTCACCTTTACGCTCCTATTAGCCAATGTAGTAGACTCCAATTAATGTATTCAATTAATCACCTATGTATGCATGTCTCCAGGTGCGTGGTCTTCTCAAGCAAATAACCGCCAGGATCTCTACTTATCACCAAGTCAAGAAACATTGGCAGCTGTGGCTGTAGGCAACCCCCTGATGTTGAACATAAATTCCTGTGCATATTCATCCGTTTCAACTCTGACATTTTCTGCGACTTTACCCCAAAAAAGTCAGTCAAATTCCGAACTGTGCGACCACAGGGACGTTGGAGGCTGCAGCGGATACGTCATAGTCCTTCACTCACCCAGCGTGACGCTGTCGACTTTGGGCCGCATGGAGTAGGGCAGATTCCTGTACACCAGCTCGATGATCTTCTCTTTCACCTGCGAGATGGTGTCGCAGTTCAGAACCTTGACGGGAGTCACATCTGGACCCTCGCCGTGCACCAGCACCTGCAGGGTCTGCACACAACATGAAAAAAGTCCTAAACATACAACAAACACGTGTCCCAAGTCACACATGATAGCATTTATCCATTTAAGTACGCGTGAGAGGTCCCACAATGGTGGATTATATGTGTGTTGTCCAAAACCAGTCTGCCTTTCATATTTGACTTTATCATTCCAAACATGACATATTACTGGCAATTAAATGTTCTCTGAACTTGTAGATTTAAAAACAGGGAAATAAGTAACAGTATTCACCAGTGCAAACTGCATTTCAAACAGGAAATATCACCGCTGGCAATGAAACGTTCTCTGAACTTTTTAATTCAGTAACAGGGAAATATGAAGAAAATCCTATTCACCAGTGCGGGGTTCATTTGAAACACGGCACGTCGTTGAAAATAAATGTTCACTGAACTTTTAAAGTTCAGAAACAGGGAATTCAGTCATCTTCCTCGGAAAAAATTCATGAACAAAATTAACAAATTAACAAAATTAATTTGCTGACATTTTTATATTAGTCATTGTAAATGACATACTTTCCCTCACTAATGTAAAAGGTGACATTGAGATCTGGATTGCAGCATAAAGGCCAGGTGTGGCTCAGCGGCAGTGCTATTGATGCGTAGGATGTCACGCGGGTGAGAGTCAGTTAGTCGTGTCCGCACGCGGCTCTTGTTAAAGCTCATAATCGAGAATGTCTTCTCACAGGAATACGTCGATCCAAACAAGCTCAGCATTTTCGTAGCAAATGTTCGAATCTCTTGGAACCTGCCTTTATCCAACTGTCGGTAAAAGTTGGTGAGAGAGAGCTGCTGGTGTCGACTGCGGCTCTCGGCGTCACACTGCAGCTCAGTGAGCTCCAGCTGCAACTGGTCAGGAGCATCATCAGGGTCCACTTTCCTTTTTTTTTATTCATTGTCGCCATTTTAGAAACTGTCCAGAAAGGGCCGCAGAGCATCGTGGAGCTGGACAGAGTGCTGCTGCCCTCTTGTGGGTAAATGTGAAATTGCATTTTGTGTGTATTTTATACGCTGGTCAGCAGGGCTACGGGCCACAAGTTATTCATTTTATGGCAGAGGGTACAATTTGACCACGGGCCAGACTTTGGACATGTCTGACATACAACGACGTAACATTACAAAGATACAAACGTTAGTAACACTTGCATAGCTATGTGAAGCAAAAGTGCTAATTACGTTGGAACAGCAACGGGTTAGCCCATTCGCAGAACAACACCAAAATGATCAAACTTGCAGCTCCCATGTCTGGAGCTGACTGACGGATAGCTGGCCGAGCTATCTTTTTTTTTTTTTTTTTTTACAAAATCAATTTTGGGACCTTTAGACGTACTTTAATAAGGTAGGAGGAGCACATTTCCACCAAACATTTGGAGGACAATAGCGTGTTTGGAGTGCACTACTCTAGGAACACGTTAGGAACAGGACAGTCCCCCTGGAAGTAGGAATGTTTGGAGGACAATAGTGTATAGACTGAAGGGCTTTTCATGATGTGTAGCGATGCCTTTGTTTTGTGGTGGGGGGATATACAGGGTGGACTTTGGGTCAGCTGTGGCATCATGTCCATGAGGAAGGATGTCTTTCAACAGTAAAGCAAATAAGTAAGGGGGCTGATGGATTTTCATTACGTTTGGTGTTTCTAAACACATATTACTGTCAGAACATCATTAAAAAACACTTTTGCATAATAGGGAGACCTTTAAACGTTGCCCAAGCTTGAGCGCCACAAGGTCCTGCTGCCAGGATGCGGTCGTCATGGCAACCTGGCTTCTCATGCACACACTTTACAGGTATACGGTCACCTCGACCCGGCAAATGGTCGAGGCTCAGCGGGAGCAACTGGAGTCACTCCGTCATGAACTAATTGACCACTTGATGCAATCAAAAGGGTAGCAGGAGGTGTGGAAGGCATGTCATGGACGGTTGCGACGGGCGCAGCCAATCCAATCGCACACGCCTGATTAGCCACTCTGCATTCATCAGTGTGAAGAGCAGCCCGTGAAATCCAAACTGACCGTGGCAGCCTGTGAAATCCAGTCCATTGGGAGGGGGGGGGTATTTTTAATATATATATATTTTAACTTCCTCTACCACAGGAGGCGATCCACCGCCTCATGATTTCGGCTAATTCGATAATTGTCCTCGACAATGCCATTTATTTGTGCTGAATTTAACGGAACAGCCGCGTTCACATTACTGGAACATGTAGGAAAACGTCCAGGCAATCAACTGGTAGCACTTAACATTCCAGTGAAGCATCTTTCGGCAGCTCGTATTTGCACAGTGCATTTGTCCCTTGCAGTATCGTGGTTCGATTATCGCTCCCTCGCTATATTGCAGTTTTTGAAAATGTAATTCATTAATAAAGGATCACTGTTTCTTGGTTGAAAACGGCCTATTAGTACTGGAAAAACCCCCGCATATTTAAGCAAATTGTACTTATTCTTGGCCTAAATTAGGCATTTACAAGCATAAAAATGGCTAAATGAGCTCAAATACAAATACAAGGCAGAAGAAGCATTCTAATTGTGAATCTAGGACTGTATTCTACATTGACCACCAGGTGTCAGTGTTCGGTGAGACAGCCACTAGTCTTGTCAAGGTTCCCTAGGGAAGTGGTCCCCAACCCACAGGCCGCGGCCCGGTACCGTCCGTCTCACATCCGTCTCACTTGACGCATGTCCATTGTGCGTGTGCTAACTTGATCTCATGCCGCACAGATAGACTACTACTGTATTTTTAGCATTTTTCTTTCACCTCATATTTGGTGTCAAATGCTGATACTATGTGGGAATGCATAAAGGTAAGTTTTGATGACTTATTGAGTGCTAATGTCATAACATTTGTCTCAAGTTAATTCATGCTAGCGATGTAATAATCTTTCTGGAAAAACTTGGCTGGAACTTGAACTGGTGGATGGTGGGTCGGCATTCATTTTGTGCTTTTAATTTGATGTTATTCATGTCTTAGTTTTACACAATACATCATAAATAAGATAAATTAGATCGCTATAATGTACGTATTTATCAAGGCACAATACCATAGAAAGTAAAATTAGATATACACTAGGTCCCCAACTTACGAACACCCGGCTAGCGAACATTCGCGGATACGAACACAAGCCGACTGGTCTATATTTTATTTTATTTTGCCTTGAAGTCAGTCGCTCAATCAGTATTTATACTGCTACTGTACATGCTTGACCAGTAGAGGGCACTGTGACACTGCTAATGTAGCCTTAGAGCTAATGAACCCAACAGAGGAAGAGTTAGACGCTGGGGAGATACAGTGTAAAGCTAAATGGAAAGCTAACTTGTACAACCCGGACAGAGCGTTTGATTAAAGTTTATGAAGAGTTAATAGGCCTGCTTAATTCTACACCACCCACAGAACACTACCTCTTTTAGAAGAGTCTAACCACGACGACCATCGATCCTTTTTTTCAATAACTACTCCCCCAACTCCTCCACAACGACGTATGCTCGACCACTCCTCTTCAAAGGTAAATAACATTTATCATTATGTATTATTATATCATTTTTATTATTGTTTTTTTCATGAATTATCCTCGTTTAATATTACTACTGCATCCAAACTCATATTTACATACATACACATATACTGTATATGTATACACGTACATGTAGTACCTATATCATTGGTAATATTACCTTTTCCCCTTCTTAAGAACACTTCGACATAAGAGCGGTCAACTGGAACCAATTGTGTTCGTAAGTTGGGGACCTAGTGTACTTTACAGTAGATCCCCGCTTTTGGTAAAAAAAAAAAAAAATCCCAAAAAACGCAAGTACAGGAATCCCTCGCTAGTTTGTGCTCCGAATTTCACGGCTTCGCTCAATCACGTTTTTTCAAAAATATATGAATTAATGGTTGACCACAGCCCATTATTAGTCCAAAAATATGCACATTTAAGCAAATTCTACATACTTTTTTGCTTAGATGAAGTATCTTCATGCATAAAAAAGGCTAAATGAAATAAAATACAAATATAAGGCATTCACAAGATTCATTCAAAGACATTGTGATGATACGTATGTCATCTACACTGGTCACTAGGTGTCAGTAATGTTACATTGATGAGGCAATAGCCACCGCAGGAAGTACTGTATAGAAACTGGAAGTAAAAAAGGGTCTTATTTCTGTCTTAAATGTCTATTTTCTCTTGTTATGTGTACTATATTGGGTAATAGGAGTGTAAAAGTGACTATATGGTTGGAAGGCTGGGTGTCTAGAAGGCTCTAATAATGCTGTGAATGTACTTACTGAGGTGGTAAACAAGTTTTCACATCAATTTCAATATCAATTTGCTCGAGCTTGACATTTACCTTTGCTCATCACACCGACAGGAAGGAACCCAACTGGCTACCTCACTCACAGCGCAAGTGAAAATACCACAACCAGTAACACATGTAACTGCACCACACGGGCGACGCGGGTATCGAAATAAACGCTTACACTGTAATATCCATGCAAAACAACACAAGCGTTCGTAACCAGCAAGGCATGCTGGGTAACGTCCTGTTGGGGAAGTGTGCTTGCGTTATCCCTTGAGAGGATCTCATAAAATCCTTGCAGAAACGTGAGGAGTGTACTCACTTGTGTCAGATACTGTAGCTACATGTTAGCGTGTACGTGTGTAATCTCACCAGGACGGAGTACTCCACATCATCACCCAGCAGGCCCGTGTCGTTCAGGGTGTACTTGGCTTTCTTCACTCGGGCGTCCACGGGTCCTTTCTCGATCTGGTGCTTGATGGCGCGGAACAGTTTGTACAAGGGCTCGCCTGCTGAGTCCTGGTGCGCACACACGTGCAAATATCAACACATTTCATAAAGTACTGTATTCATTTCTCTATAAGGACATTTTTATCCAAGAGGACACTGAAGGCAGAATGCGGAGGATAAACTCTAACATAGCAGCATCCAGCGTAAGGTAATGCTTGTGCCATTTTTATACAGTACTTTTTTGTACTATTTATTAGATACCTATCTGATGGACCAATGAGGGACCAGATATGGTGCTGTACCTTTAAGAACTGATAGAGACAGATGGACATCCAGTTGCACAGCATCCTTTCTACCACCGTCTCTGACCTGGAACACACAGTGGATGAGAAATGATTGGATTAGTTGAATCTTTTGGATTTTCATCTACTATACATTTGATATATCAGATCACAATATAAAAATAATAGATTTTATTATGCAGGGAAAATATGAATGATTAATTAGCCTACTTATTTGTATTGTTTATATAATTATTTTAAATGTTAAGTTATTTTTTTTATTCAAGCTATTATTTTATGATCATTAATGATCAATTAATGATGATATAGCCCCCTAATGGGGGTCAAATTCCGTCAAGCACGTACATGTCCATCGGGAGACCTCACCCTTGATTCCTGCGTCTAGTTTTTATTAAATGCATTATTTTATTATCATGAATTCTCAACATTTTTAAAAGGAAAATAAAGCTCAACTGTATTTGAAAGGCTTGATGAGACAAGGAACGAGGCGATTACCCACTGGTAATTCAAACAGAAGACCATATTTAGCCCCCCAAAAAATTAAAGCCGTGGTGAAGTGATGTTTAGAATAAAAATATAATGAAATAAATAAAATGAAATAAGAAAAATAAAACATTTTGATAGCAATTCCTGTCTAAGGTGGGAATGATGTAACATTTAATAAAAAACCCCCCCCATAAATAACACCTAAACGCAATGAAAAAATATAAAAACAAATATCAAACTCATTTAATACAAATGAATTAATTTCAATGATATTTCTTCATGCAAAATTAACAAATCCCAGTATTTCAGTTGTGTCATAAGGTTTTATATCTGCTCTACTAATTTCCATATTTTTGACTACATTTGAAGTATGATATTAGAATGTAAATCAAATGTCAATTAAAAACGTAACATCCAAGCAAATGATGACAGTCTGGACGAGTGTTATTTTTAGCGCTGCTGAGTCTCGCCCAGTGACAGCGTGCAATGCGGTGACGCACGCCGCCGACAGTGTTTGTGCGTTGACGAGGCACACGGCTTCCCCGCCTCGTCACTGTCAGACTATTTCAAACTCACGTCAGCGGACACTTTTGACGGATGCTCGTGACAGACATCCGCCGGGTAGCGGGCGCCCCGTGCACTGACGGCAGTTAGCATGCCTAATTGGATGTCTAGTGTGTAAAAAGTGGGATGGCGGGTGTGGAGGGGGTGCTTGTGTTGGTGCAATGACCTAATCAGCATAATGAGCCTCTCCATTGGGGGATAATTAAGATGCGTATTTGTTTAACAGCCAGTGGCTAAGTGGAGACACACAGCAGACAGTTCAAGTGACATCACCTCATCACAATGACAATGAGGGACGCGCTGACAGACAACAACCCTCACATAATCGCTTAAGTCCAAAAATGAATGGCATAAGTCAGAAAATCCGGCTGGAGACAACCGTAGTGTATCCCTCTGAACATTGTGGATTCATTTTGTACTTGTTGTGGAGACACACAAGCGGAAGAATTGTTAAATGACCGTTTCACCCATCGCTTCAATAAATAGATGTCATACAACTACTGTTATCCATACAAAAAATGTCAACATGTGAAATAAAAACAATGTCAAAGATTGTCATGATTACATGAATTATTAGTAATTGATTAGTCATACAATTGTTGGATTATTTTCATATAACAGTCATGGAATATATTCACTAATTCATGTTTTAAAATGTCTTAATAAACTCATTTTGAGCTTTTACATTCATTTTTTCATGCATGACAATAAAAATGCAAATAAAAATAAATAAATAAATATGATTGTGTCGGTTTTATGAGTTAGGAGGGGGTAAACTGTAAATTTATCACTTTATTGTTTTATTTTTAACAGCAATTTGCAAATTAATTAAGCACAATAGGCAGATTTTTTTGCAGGCATGTCCATTTAAACAAAAACGTTATTATTAACAAAAATAATAATAATAATAATAATAATAATAATAATAATAATAATAATAAAATAAAGAGTGGAGTATGCTATAATTTATTAATGCATTAATTAAAGTGACAATTCACAAATTAATTTGTGCAAAATGTAAATAAAATCTTTATGGTTAGTCAAATAAAAAAAAAACATTTGCCAATCAATAATTACGTGTATTGTACTGCATAAATTATCATTATTAGGGCCGCACGGTGGTCTAGTGGTTAGCATGTTGGCCACACAGTCGCAGTCAGGAGATCGGGAAGATCGGGAATCTCCGTTGGGCATTGTGGAGTTTGCATGTAGTCCCCGTGCAGACATTGGGGTGGGGAAAAAAATGCTGTGAGTCACTCACCGTCGCAACATAAGCTTGGGGTTTTTGCTGTGGACGTACTCCTCCATAAGCTCCAGCAGCAGGGTCCTCATGATGTCCGTGTAGTACTCCAGCTTCCCGTGCAGCGCCACCGTCAACAGTGAGGCGAAGTACACTTTGGCCCTGGCATTGAAGTCATGGCTGCGCTCCAGTGTGCGGATAAACTACCGGCAGAAGCACAGATTAAGCAACGAGGAATCTCGAGACGGAGAGAAAACAGCAATTAGAGGAGCCAGTTTACTCCTGCCAAGGTGTTCCTGCGCCAACACCATCGGAATATTACGAGCCTTCCAATTTTCAATCTTCAGCTTCTCACATCTAATATTAGACTACTGACACACCAGGCACTGCCAGACCAATTTAAAATAGAAGAAATAAAAAGGATCCTTCTGCCTGTGAGATGTAGGTGTGCGAGGCGACACCAAGGACGTGAAGCTTTTAACTTTTTCCCACCTCTGGGCAGAGACAAAAGGTTTGCCTCATTACTTGAGTTTTTTCTTACTGCGAAATATGGCCGCTGACTATGTTGCTACCACTGCTCGGTAGGCGCACTGTTAGCACTTTAGCATCTTGATTTTAGAAGGGTTAACACCAAAATAAAAAACAATCACATCTATGTCACCATCATTATTATTGAACCTTAGATTAATCAAAATTATAGTGCTAACACTCTCCAATAAGCGCAATGTTAGCACTATAGCATCTTGACTTTAGCAGGGTTAGCACTACAATAAAAAACACAATCACATCTATGTCAACGTCATTATTATTGAACCCTAGATTAATCAAAATTACATTGCTAACACTGCCCAATAGGCGCACTGTTAGCACTTTAGCATCTTGATTTTAGCAGGGTTACCACTAAAATAAAAACACAATCACACCTTTGTCAACGGCATTATTGTTGATTGAGCCTTAGATTAATCAAAATTACACTGCTAACACTACCCAATAGGCACACTGTTAGCACTTTCAAAATGTAAACTGAAATGTACTTAAAAAAAGATCAAATAACTATAAATAATCTTTAAGGGGCCCACTGTGGATTTCCAATCCTATATAATTGAAATAGAATGTCTAAGAATGCATGCATCTCCACAGCATCTAACGTGTGCTTACATTGATGAGGAAAGTCTTGGAGTTGAGAAGGTTGGAGAACTGGTTGAGGGCCTGCATCACGGTGGCCCGCCGAGCCTCGGGGATGTCCAGCTTGCCCGTTATCATCACGTCGTTGGCGCCGTCCTTGGAGGGCAGGAAGAAGACACGGTCCGTGTAGGTCTTGTAGTCCAGGAAGGGGATCCGACCCTCGCTCAGGTCGTTTGTGTGGTCCTCCATTTCGATCATGAGGTCTGTTGGAGTTAATTGTCACGTGACAGGAAGTCATTGTAGCTTCCACTCATAAACTATGTTACACTTCGGACCCAAAAAGTCCCTATTATAAAAGTATAACTAACCTGTAATTTGTAAATGTCTTTCTCACTTTCACCACTTTCCCAGTTCAATGTAGTATATCACATGTACTGTATAGGCCAGGGGTCTCAAACACAATTAACCTGGGGGCCGCTGGAGGTAGAGTCTGAGTGAGGCTGGGCCACATCAAGTATTGGGAGTTGGGCTGGGAATCTCGGGGTAGCTCACGATAACAATAATATCTTGATACAGTAATAGGGTGAATCAAAGAAATAAATCATTTCACAGTTTATATTTTGCTGCGTGCAGCTGGGATAGGCTCCAGCTTACCCGTGACCCTAATGAAGACAAGCGCTATAGAAAATGGGTGGAATTTTTTTACCACATTTTTTTACTCACTCACTCTTAGTTCAGTGTAGGCTTATGTGTGCATCCTACGAGTAACATTGGCTTGTCGCAGGCCGTATTACACTCATCTTTGAAGACAAGTCGCAGGCCGCAAAATGTGACTCGGCGGGCCGCAAATGGCCCCCGGGCCACGAGTTTGAGACCCCTGATTGAGAGCTTGTGGGCCACATTTACAGTAGTCTTTCCTGTCAAGTTGCGGGCCGCAAAATGTGACTTGGTGGGCCGCTAATGGCCCGCGGGCCGCGAGTTTGAGACCCCCGGTATAGGGATTCATGGGAAAAACATATGTAGGGATAAAGTATATGCAAATGTGCTACCCCTTGCAATAGAGTGGAGTGTGGAATTAAAAAAAATAGTCATCCAAAACCTAAACCAGCCTAAACCAAAGTGTACCTGTGAATTCTTTCTTGCAGCGGTCTCGTACGCTCTCCTCCAGGTTCTCCAGCTGGTGTTTGACTTTCTCGTACTCTCTCTCCGCCTGTTGACTCTTCCTCCTGAAAAAAAAAGTAAAACCAAGGGAAGGGTTTTTACCTCCTGTTCATTACCTGAATCCAGTTGTTGTACAAAGCTCTGCTGCGTGTTCAAATATTTGCAATCTAAGTGACTGTGATTGCCACTTTTATTATTTTTATGACTGCTTCACACACTTCTGGCTGTCAAATAAATCCCTAAAAAAACATTAGAAGATTAGAAACAAGCAAAAGATTAAATTATAATAACAGTAAGAAATACATAAAGATTGAAATAATTCATTATTAATAAATCTATTCTGCATAATTATATTACACTTATTTTTTTTTGGTGTATATTGTATATATTTTAGTATATGAGTTTCTATAAATGATCTTATTGATATCAGTATATTATTTACATAACTGAGTTGGAATGGTTTCCTATGTATGTATGGATAGTATGGATAGTTTAACAATAATGCTAACGGGATGGATTAAACATGAGGACTGATGCGACTTAGAAAGTGCTGTTTTTCTCTTTTTCCCCCTCATAAAAATGTAGTAAAAGAATGAATAAATAATCATAATAATGTTAATTGAGAATAATTAACTCATTCAATAGCAAAGATGTACTTATACGTTTTTATAAACCCAAACACCCGATCCCGAAAGCGTATTTATACATTTCTTTGCACGAGAGGCAAAAAGAAGTGACGACGCAACCACACTTTAGATGTCACATTTAGAGCCGTTTGAAGCCATAAAAACGGCCACAAGGTGGCAGAAGTGCATTTGGTAAGAGCTCGGCAGGGATCTTTTGCATGTAAAAACACACACGGCACCAAGGAGGAAGTGGAAGAACCTGGAGGAGTGCAGCGTGCAAAAGTCACACGCACGCACATGCGAGTACATGAGAACAAAGTATATGTATGTATGTATTGTTTTATCAATACATATTTACGTTTTGAATTTGAATGAGTTTTGTATTATGTATTTACTCCTTCAAATACAATGAGATATATCAAAATATATAGTTTTCTTTATGAATTGTATGCTAGCATATTGATAATAGATGTTAATGGGTGTTAGTGGGTATAATAAATACAATGACAAATACAATAATCACTTTTAAAAAATTTAATAAAAATCCCAAATAACTTTTTAATAATAATAAACAATACAATTGTTTGATGAACTTTTTGAATAATTCCCAGCGTTTTAATGATTATCATTACAATTATGAAATGGTGACGGTGTACCTAATCTTGTGTCCTGTGAGTGTACAGTAGTACATTGGAGGGACTGGTATGACAGTACGGACCTGTAGCAGTAGACGGAGACGGCAATGATGAGCAGCATGGGCACGATGACAGCAGGGATGATGATGTAGAGCGACAAATCGTTCTTCTTCTCGTACTGCACCGAGCCCACCACCCACTCCCCTTTGCCGAACTTGATCTGTAGATAAAAGACACAAGGAAGAGAGGAGAATGTCATTATCTGGCATACGCTCGCTGCATTTTAGACATTTATTGGGCTATGGCCGGGAGCCAGCGCTAAAAACGGCGATGGAAGGAGGGGGGAAATCTACATAATTGCCAAACAGCTGCAGGACCTTTGAGAGTTTTAAAATGCTGTGGCTCCCCGCTTTAAGTGAACAGATCCAGAAGTGGATTGAGTGTGACACTTCAATCAGGTGCTTTTTCTGTTGGAGGTCGGCTGGGCTATTGAAAATCTAGTAGTGTCGTTTAATTCTTGCAGCTCAGAAATGAAACAACAACTCGCTCGCAGCAAGGTATTTGATATTTGATGGCGACCGGGCACGGTAGACTCCTAGTTGAAGGCCTGGGGTTGGGGTTTTTATTATTTTAGTGTTCCAAAGGGGGAGAAAATGTGATGACAACCATAGAACAGAAAATGGAACTCAGCGCGATGTAGTAAGGAGTACACACGTCTCTGTAGCGGTTGCTCAGTACAACATGATGACAGTAATTGCAATAATATCTGTTGGCTTTATGTGTTTTTCTTTCCCGTGATGCCACTGCAGAAGGGTACCGAGGAAAATATGTGGTGCCAACCATAGAGCAGGAAAGGAACGTGGTACACACTGCTCTGTTTATGGCATGGCTGCTCAGCACAATATGGCGGCAAAAGGGCAACTTCATAGCAATCAATAAAAACACGACTTGAAAGGCTGCTGTATAGAAGTGACATAATAATAATACTAATAACAATTATAAATATAGTATCATCATTATATATAAATATATACATACCTATTTTGTAATATAATGATACAGTATAATAAACATGATTTTGATTGACACTTTGTCTGGCTTTATGTGTATTTTTTCTAGAAGAGGAAATGGAACTTAATGTGACTTAGTAGCATGTCTGTCGTGGCTGTTCAGTACAATATGGTCGCAATAGCTCAACTTACATAAACACAACACGGATGGAGCTGGTGAATAAAAGCAACAAATGAAATCATAAAACACATTAATAATTGTTACAATATTGTAATAATAATAATAATAATAATAATTGGATTGACACTTATCTTGTGTATTGTATTAATGTGTATTTTTGCGATAACAATATAATGATTATAATAATATTATCAGTAATAGTCAAACGACTAATAATATGACTAATAAATAATTATTTCACCTATAATAATAATAATACATTTTTAATGCAATACTATAATAATGATAATAACAATTTTCAGTGACACTTCCTTGGATTTTTTGTTACAACAACCGTGGAACAAGAAATGAACGTGTGTGACGCAGCACGCACGCCTGTCATGGCTGCTCAGTACAATATGGCGAAAATAGGTCAACCGCATAAACAATAAAAACGTGCTTTGAGCTGGTAAATAGAAATAAAACATAACAGTAACAATACTATTTTTTATTCAGTCATTCATGAATGAATGATGATTTTATACTAATCATAAACAAATATAATAATAACATTAATTTTGATGGAGACCTCTCTGCCTTTACTAGTAGTGTATGATGACAACCATAAAACAGGAAATGGAACTTATTGTTACGTAGCAAGAAGCTTTCACATACATTCACATTCACTACATCGAAATAATAATAATAATTACATCGCATTGCATAATAAAGAGCTGGAGAATAATATGCATTAGTAACTAATCAGATAATTACAATTTCATATAAATAGACCGTTTTCACTTTTGATTGGTGGTTTTTTTGGCAGATAGGTTCACGTTATACTAGTTAATTTGACTTATTTTTACACTTCAATATGCCCTGTACAGTCAAAAAAGGCTTTAAGATGGCGACAGTTTGACACTGGAACAGATTGTGTCTCCATCCACTGCGTCGGCACAACGATGGACTCGTCGCTACGAAACAACAAGGACTACGAAAGAAGCGCTGATTTGAGATAAACAGGCGATGCCTTTCTGACCATTAGATCCAGCAGCTCGGGCCGAGTGTCGCGGCGCTGCCTGCGGGAGCGAGCACGGGGCTGGGTGGAGGGCGGGTCCAGGAACAGCTTGTCGTCCTGGAGGGTGTTGACCACGCAGGGGACGTCGCCCACGAAGGCCTGAGCCTCCTTGGCCGTCATGGCTTTGGAGAAGCCTCGACCCTGCAGGAAGGACAATTTGCAGTTTAGAATACACTATGTGTGTAGTTATTTTTGAGTCATTTTGTTAATGATAACATTTTTTCAAACTTGGCAGGTCTGTTGGTGTTGTTATTCACAATTGAAGGATGTTTTGGACATGTAATTATGTCTATTTCAAAAGTATTATATACAGTATTTGTATTGTATTCATAAAAAAAAAAAAATAAATAAATGCATTTCAAAAACAAATAAAATAAACATGTGAAAAAAAGTATAAATAAATAATGATTAAAAATGACTTAAATAAGTGTAAAAAAATAGCAAAAGTAAAAATGAGTTTAAAAAAAGTGTAAAAAAACACGACAAATAAAAATTTAAAAAAAATTGTACATTAAATAATAATTAAAAATGACTTAATTAAAAGTGTAAAATAATAATAATAAATAAAAATGATTTAATAATAGTGTTAAAATAAATATTACTCCAAAAATTACTCAAATATGCACGTAAAAAAATTAAAAATGACAAGCCTTCAGTTGGTCATGGATCACATGACTCATTTACATGAAGTGTGGTTATCCTTTAAATGTTTCTCAGAAGATACACTGAGCCCCCCGACACTCATGTACAACTGTAATAAGCCCTTAAGGGGGCGATGATTAGTTATGGCAATGGTTTTGTTATTTTTAAACATGCTTAGAAGTACCTCGCCATTTTGCACTTCAAGTGTTGCGACTTCACTCCATCATGGTTTTTCAAAAATATACTAATAATAAATTATTGATGTTACGTGGTTGAATACGGGCTATTATTAATCAAAATGAAGCATTGTCGAGCATAAAATCGGCTAAATGAAGTAAAATGCAACTATAATGCATTCAGAAGATGCATTCAATGACATTGTGATGGTCACTACACTGGTCATTAAGTGCAACGTTGCCTCAAGTCACACCCCTTTCCACACCTCCACTTCACCAGAGAAGGTCAATGTACTAATGTGACTAATGTACGTGGTTGTCCATATTGAAAGAGCCTTGATTGCATTTTACCGTTACGAGACACTACGGAGCAGCTAAGACACGCACCACCAGACTTTTACACAGCTTTCTTCCTCAAGCCATTACCAAAATGGATAATGCACAAAAAACATAAGGCTTGTGCAAGAAATCGGGACTATTTTAGCTACTATTTGCTTTGTGTACGCATGTGTGCAGTATTTCTTTTTATATCGTTTTCATGCCTTGCTTAGTAAGAGTAAGTTTACGCAGCCCAGACACTACCCACACAAATAAAAGCTGTGGTAAGACAAATAAATGTTGCTATTGATGACATACTTGATGTATGTAACGCAAAAGCAGTCTTATTTTTAACATACGACTTCACGTCACCACCTAATAGGAATTTGTTTCACTTTGATGTTTTGTTGTTACGCAAATTTGGAGCGGCCGGACCGAAGCAGGACGTCTGTCTGTGACGGCTAATAAGGACCATGACAGAGAGGACAAAATAATATCAACAACCATAATGATAATACTGCATTGAAACAGTCACACATATTAGTAGTAATAGAAGCGATGAAATTATTATCTATGATAGTGATCAGAATGACAATAACTTTGATAGTTATAATAAAAAAACAATTTATAATTAAAAAAAGACATTATACATGTACTGTATGTAAAGACAAATCTTTCTGTTTTTATTAGTTATTTGTGTCAACATTTTAGCTCTTTCCAGTTACCTTATACCTTATATACCCTATAGGTTCCACAAATAGCCCCTGATTCACACTTTGGACACCCATGCGTGTTTTGTCAGGAAGGCGAGTGTGTCCAAGCTCTGCCTTCTTGGCGACTGGTTTATGGAACTGATTTATGGATTTTATGTAATGATTTCCAATCTAATTTTAGAATTATTTTATGAAGTGATTTTACCCTTCTTTTCTGTGAATTACCTTGTGTACGAATGGTGCTCTATAAATAAACTCGCCTTGCCTTACGATGTTGGTCTGAGGCTGGGTTGCATTATGGAGTTTTTTTTTTTTTAACAGCTTTCAGACATTCGTTGCATGGCGTTACAAAAACGGAGCTCACTCCTGCGAGCCTGCTCACTGGATGCTTTTTGTTTTTTGTATTTAATTACTGAATAAATACATGACGCAAAAAACACTTAAATGTGTATCCTTGCCAAATATAGCGACCATGTTGCTAAATTGTCAACATGAATCTCTTCTATGAGGTGTGTTATGAAACAAAACCAGTGATCGCTGGTGTTTGAAGGCTGGCGTTGAAGCAAATGCAATGAGCGTCAATACATCAATAGAACCGCTCGGTGATTAAGGGTGCAGACAAGTCTGAACATCTATGTGGGTTGATCTGACAAATCTTTAAGTAAAGTTGATCAAATGTAGAATTACTACAGCTTGGACATTAACAGGTGGCAAGTAGCTATTTAACTCCTCTCACGTCAGGTCGTGTTTTTATACATCACTTACTTTGCGTAGAAAACGGCATATGGCAACTTTCCCGCCCTGTTTTGTGCGTACGCAAGCTTTATAGATGAGACGCCAGAACAGGAAGTAAAAAAAGTGTGAGAGTTTACACTGTATGTCTTATTTCCTCTTATTACGTCTACTATATTGGGTCATAGGAATATAACAGTGACTATAGGGGTGTTACTTCATATCTAGAGGGCTCTAATAATGTTAAAAAGTGTATCTAGAAGGTCGTAAACAGGTTTTCCATGCTCTAACCATGAAATGATTCCATTTGTAAATAAGGAATCCCACCTCGCGGAAACTCACTGATCATGGTCGCGCCTAGAATTGATTAACCGCAATAAACGAGGGATTACTGTACATACTGTAAATAAAGGAGTAAAAGTTGACAGAAACATTGTGTCATAAATACATGCAGGATATACTGTATGGTAAACAATACCTTCATTAAATTACATAAAAAAGGTTATACTGGTAATTAAATTAGCTTATACCTATTTATTAATTACCAATTAATTCATCCTTTGAGCTCCTGGCTCAATTTGTTCCATAATTTAATTCCACATGCATATATGGATGATAAGAAGGAAGCTGAGAATCATCATTTCATCACTGCATAAGCCGGATCTATTTATTCTTACACATTCTCTATTCTTTTCTACGCGTTAAAAACAGGAAGTGACCAAAGTGTCAGTCAAGGGTTCAAATATTAAAAGGAGTGCTTCTTCCTGCTCCTTTTCGGACATGTTGAATCGTGCAAACATTCTGATGTATTACAATGTAACCCTGCTTAGCATGCCTGAAACATGCTAAACATGCTAGCACTTTTAAACTACACTTTCTAATTCCAACTACATCTTAAGACGAAAAATGCACAAACAGAATAAACAATATTTTGTTTTCCACCTCCCATCAGGCTTTAATCCTCCTATGTGAATGTCACTTTAGAGCTCAATTTAAATATTGTTTAACGGTAATCCCCACGTCCCCTCAAGATGCAAAGTAATGTCATGCAAAAAGAAAAAGAAAAAGAGTTTAAAGAGTCATCCAGGACACCCTTGAACGCACCACTTCGGCTTAAGGGTGTAATCACAAGTCTAAAGCCATTAAATTCCATTTCAAAAATTGGACTTCGTACACAATCACATTATTATTAAATGCAGCTATTGTGCAAGACCAAGATTTGTTTGTTTGTTCAGTCACATGATCGAGATCATCATCGCCATCAGCAGAATCAAAGCACCGTCATCCTGACGGTCTAGGGTGTACCCCGCCTCTCGCCCAAAGTCAGCTGGGATAGGATAGGATACCCCCTTGACCCTAGTGAGGACAAGCGGCATAGAAAATGGATGGATGGATGTTAGGCTTGCAATGTTTATAGAATTATGTGTGACTGCATTATTTATTATTGTTGATTATTATTATGGAAGATTTTATATAATATTATTATGTTTTATTTTATATTCTAACACTTTTACTCTTATTTTGTTATTGTTATTATTATTATTAAAAGGCAATATCATTTTTTAATTTGTTGCATGAACAGATCGTAAATGGCGCTCTACAAACTAAACCAGAGGTGTTCAAGCTTCGGCCCATGGTCCATCTGGGGCCCGCAGCTCATATTTTTCTGAAAATAAAATGCACCACATTTGCCGTCAGGACATGAAAAAGGAGGACCAGAACTACATTAAAAATGGAATTAAACCCTCGCTGGACAAACAAACTGCGCTGCACTGCAGCATGTACTCACGTTAACGATGATGATGCTGGCCTCCGTGAAGAGCCTCTTGGGTAGCTCGTAGAAGACGGGGTCTGGGTGGTAGTCGAAGTTCTTTAGCTCCTTCTCCCAGTTGTCCAGCTGGATGTACGTCCTGGCGTGCTGACTCAGCGAGCCATTGACCGTCGGGGAGCGGAACTGGATGACGGTGTCGTTCTTCTCGTGCGCCGCCTGAACGCAGCCAAGTAAAATAAGTGCACAGTAACAAGTCAGGGTGACATAAAGGGCATAAAAGGATATGAGGCAGGATGTTAGACGTCATTAAAGCGGCAGAAAGTGGCTGTTTGAGGACGTCAACTCGTGTTTTAATCGCCACGCTCGTAAAAGCTTCATCTGTCAGTCCCAGGCCCGAGCTTGTTTTAACAATATGCGGATATTTTTGCCGCCGTGCGATGGCTCGGTGACAACTCCACGCCGGCTCATTAAAAAAATACAACAACTGGTACGACGTGACAACGTGAGCATGTGCCTTCCTGTGACAAGCACAGCAAGTTCAAGCTGTCGTCAGCGATGGCGGCAAACTTTCACACCGCCATCATCACCTCCTACGTCAACATCTGCTACCTATCAGGCGCTCGGTGGCCGCCAGGAGAATTGATTGTTGGAGGCAGGCGATAATTGGCTGTTATTCCTGAAAATGTGAAAACATTATACACGATGGTAATCATTTGGAGTGCATGAGAAACTGTAGCTGACTTGCACCGCAGCAGCAGAACCAATGTTGTAATAGTGGTCAGGAGACAGCATTAATAAAGCGCATGCAGGGGTAGATGAAACTGGTGTATGTTGACCACTCGTGATACTCGACACTCGACATTTTAGCTTTTTCTCATTACATTATGCCTTTTTGCTCTATTTTTCAACTTTTGCTGGGTTTTTGTTTATTTCTGCAATCAGCCACGTTCCACAAGTGGCCCCTGCACTTCACTGTGGACAATCATGTGTGTTTTGTCAGGAAGGCGAGTGTGTCCCAGCTCCAACTTGTTGGTGATATTGGTCAGAGACTGGGTTGCATTATGGAGGGTTTTATTTATTTATTTATTTATCTATCTATTTTTTACAGCTTTCAAGCGTGCATTGCAAGGCGTTACAGAGATGCAGCTCACTCCCGCAAACCTGCTTTGTGGTTGCTTCACCTTTGTTGATGGCTTGTATTTAATTACTGAAGAAACACATGACGCAAGAAACACTTAAATGCGCACCCTCACTTGCTATACATATATATAGCTTCTATCTATGAGGTGTGTTATGAAACAAAACCGGTGATCGCTGGTGCTTGAAAGCTCGTCACATTTTCATCTTGCGAGACACCCTAATGAATATAATATTGATATTTGTATTTACATTGATAGATTTTATATGATATCTTTTTTTCCTCAACGTAAATGAGTGTAGTTCATAAAGTACTACAAGAAAGTGCAGAAGAGGCTGAGCAGCAATGTAATGTGCATGTTGATACAAGAGGCCAGCAGACACGCCGAGTGAAAATGCTTGGCTGAACTTAAAACCACAACAAGCTTAAGAAGGTGACCAGCCGAGGCCTTTGAGATAACACTTTTCATCCACTCTTATTTTTATGGCAGCCTTTCAAATCGCTCCCTCATCGGCGGGAGGGAAGAGAAGTTGGGGGGGGGAGACTTGGCCCGAGAGTCGGGTGATAAAGAGCAACATAATCTCCCGCAAACCTTAATACCGGTATTAAATTCATCCCTGTAAAAGGAAATGATCAACATTTTTTTTTTTTGCTGCTGCTTAGCGCTCACCGCTAACACTGCAGGACAGGCAAGCTGCCCGCCGCTACTTTTAAGTTCCCCCATTTCCTCTTCACAGTCAATCTTGCTTTCTTAAGCTGAAGGGGGACGCAGTGTCTTTGGTGGGTGGGTGGGTTGGGGGTGCTATCTGCAATCCTACAGGTTTTAGGATTTATGGACTGGGAAGGAGGATGAAGTAACACTGGATTAAGTAATCTCAGGGATCTGGCGGGAGGGGAAGCGTGTCGGCGCGGAAGAAGACGAAGAAATGCTTGACGAGGCCAGGAATGAATCACCGCTGTACTCGTGGGCTCGGGAGATGGATGGACAGGCGGCAGGACGGGTACAGATAATAAAAAAAATGAAGAAGCAGTGAGCGCATTCAAGAAGGGAAAATGAAGAGAGGAAAGGAATGATGATTGCGTGAGAAGAGATTGATGGGGACAATAGGGAGAGGATAGTGCAGATAATTATGGGGACTGAAAAAGAAATGGAACACACACACACAAGCACACACACCTCAAATGATGTCGAGTTGTCTCCCTGGACCTTCATGACGGCTCGTTGGATGATATCAAAACCTGAGCCAGTCACGACAATGTTTCTGCCACCGCTGCAACACAAACACACAAAAGTGTCAAAGTGAAAGCAACGTGATTTTTGTCCCAATAAAAACTTTTTTCCGGTGTCTGAATTACGATTCAACGCCCCCAGAAGTGGAAAAATATGCCTCAAAAATTGTCTGTAAGTAGAGCATTTATGTGTTTCGCTTTTTCATTGGTTTATTTTGGGTGTTTTTTGCAAGATGCCAAAAAAAGAAGGGTACCAGTGATGGCATAGAAGACACGTGCGAAGATAACCATAGAACCGGAAATGCCACATAGGAAAGTGTTTTCTCAATAAAATATGAGCAATTCAGTAATTAAATACACACACACATGCACGCGCACACACACACGCACACACATATATACTTTTTTACCAGTGGATGATAACATAAATACAGTTATTATACACTACATTTAGTAATATCACCAATCTTTATTAAAGGAAAATTCTCATTTCATTCATGCCATTAATTAATACATATTTACTACATTTTAAATACATTAAATTAGTTATTAATTATTTGAAAAAATGTATAAATATTTTAGTCATTAAATTTTTAATTCATTAAAATGTATTTTCTTAATTTTAATTAGCTCAAATTTATTTTGATTAAAACTTTTTTAATTGCAAACACTTTCAAGTTCCCCCACCGTTGATCTTAGCTTTAAACTTTTAGATCAGTCAAATGTAAAATTAAATGTTTAATTAATTAAATGTTAAATAACATTTTCAATTTTAAAAAAAAAGATTGCATTAATTACAATTATTTTTTTTTATTTACTTTATTGCAGACACTTTCATGTTCCCCCTACTGTTGAAGAGTGAGAAGCTTTAAAATTTTAAATCAATTATATGTAAAATTACATTTTTAATTATATCTATATATATATCTATATATATATATATATATATATATATATATATATATATCTATATATATATATATATATAGTATCATTACTATTTATTTTATACATTTTGATGAAATAAAATTAATTTATATATATGTATATATATATATATATTTAGTATCATTACAATTTATTTTATACATTTTGATGAAATAATAATAAATAAAATAATAAATAATAAAATTAATTTTATTAACACTTTCATAGTATAGTAGCTATAGTATAGTTAGACCCTGGAACAGACAAATTAACTTTACATTGTTTCCTATGGGAGAAGTTATTTATTGCATGAATCACAACTTGTAAGTCAACCACCGTCACTACTTTTTGCACATTCTTGGTAATGAAGTACCTTGATGATATACCTAGTACTAATAGTAATAGTACTTTGGATGGTTATATTGCACTGACCAGACAAAACTTGCTTTGGGTTGATGGTCCAGCATGGTGGGGTTCTCCAAGAATTGGAAAGCACTGTGGACGTATGTCAGGGTGCTCGTCCCATACTTCACCATGACGGAGAGGGGGTCAGAGGGCACCTTATCAGCTCGGTACTCTCCTGTCCTGCAAGTGATTTCTGCTCCGAAGTGTTCCCTGCCGACAACGGGACAAAAACACT
Source organism: Dunckerocampus dactyliophorus (assembly GCF_027744805.1). Lineage (NCBI taxonomy): Eukaryota > Metazoa > Chordata > Actinopteri > Syngnathiformes > Syngnathidae > Dunckerocampus > Dunckerocampus dactyliophorus. Next base: position 28,540,533 of record NC_072823.1, on the reverse strand, counting down.
CAGAGGTGGCGGCAGGGCTGCGGATGCGGTGGTCTGACAGCTTGTTAATACGGGCTTTGCCGTACCTCCAGCTCGTTATTTTTTTTTATTTTTTGGCTGCTACCTCAGCCTCAAATGTCACAGAGGACTGGAGTTGTTGGGGGATAAAAGTAGACGTAAAAGTAAGTTGCCGCATTGGCAAATACATGCTGCTTACATTACTTTATACTATAAAATCAAACTGGGTAACAAATGCATAAAGAGTGCAGAGTGTGTGTTTTGGATAACATTGTAATGGGCATACCAGACCAGCAGTTGGCGCTGTCAAGTCCTTCCTGGTCTTATCAAAAATGTCTGACATAGCTTTAGCCTTTGCACCATCCCCTCAGACTAGAGCTGTCCTATCTAGTGTTTGAGCATGAACTGATGAAGCCTGCTCTGACGAGAGTAGAACTAGTTGAACTAGTAGTGTTGCTATTCATCTAATGTGGCTCTAATATTCCCTTCATAGAGTCATTTGCTATGAAGATAGGACAGGCCTAGAGATGCCCTGTCTTATTTAGTCTTTGTCTTTTCTACTCTATCTCATCTTTAAACATGAACTCATCAGTTCATGAACTCCTTTCATCAGTTCATACTCAAAGACTAGCTAGGACAGCTAGAGTCATGTCTATGAATCCTGCTCGGCAGGGGTGTAACGATTCATCCACTACATCGATGTATTGATTTATATTCCTATGATCCAAGTACATCGATCTGTGTTCAGCAAGTTGCCATTCTATCATTGTTTCAAAGGTAATCAATCGATTGCATCGATACCAGGAAATAAAGCATTGAATTTCAGCACGGGAGGCTTTATATGGATGTGTACCTTCTTTAGCACTTGTAATGATAGACTTTAAACGTTACTCGTGTAACAGTTTGATTTGGCGTAAGTTGATTAGTCATGCCTTTTGAGTGGGGCGCATGGATGACGTCATGTAAAGGCAGAAATCAATCCCCAGAAGTAAGCGATGGTAGAGCCTAGGAAAGGATGTAGGATATAAATTCACTTGAGTATCCATCTGCAGATGAACTTTCCTTAAAATGTGATGCTGCGAAATATGTTAATTTGCCCCGGGATTGCTGTGTACATGCAATTTGTAGTGTGGCGCGGAAACGAATATGTGCAAGGCATACATGAAAATTATGACACTTGATTTTCTTTCCTGGACTTTTTGATGATTGAAAAAATGTTAACAGCTACACTGTTGACTTTTAAAAGACATGTCACAGCCTAAGTTATTATATATTTTGTAGTACAGTTGTGCTACTCATTTATGAATGTGACCTTCATGTGTAAAGTGCCATGAGATAACTGCTGTTGTGATTTGGCGCGATATAAATATAAACTGAATTGAATTGAATACTTGCCAAGGTCCGTGGGTCGATCCCAGCTTTTGTCTTGGCTCAATGTTAAAGCAACGGGAACCAATGGCACTGCACTAGGCCCCCAACTTACGAACATCCGACATGCAAACTCTCAGCGATACGAACAAAAGCCGACTGGTCTATTTTTTTAATGGATTTTGCCTTTTAGTACATTAACGCCATTATTTATACTGCTACATGCTTGACCAGTAGAGGGCACTGTAACAATGGGACCAACAGACGCTGGAGAGAAAGCTACATGGAAAGCTAAATTGCAGCTGTATGATACAACCTGCTTAATTCTACACCACCCACAGAACACTACCTCTTTTAGAAGAGTCTAACGACGACGACCATTTGTCCTTTTTCAATATCGCTTCCTCCAACTCCACCACAATGACGTATGCTCAACCACTCCTCTTCAAAGGTAAATAACATTTATCATTACGTATTATTATATCACTTTTATTATTGTTTTTTTCGTTTAATATTACTACTGCATCCAAACTCATATTTACATGCATACACATATACTGTATATGTATACACGTACATGTAGTACCTATATCATTGGTAATATTACCTTTTCCCCTACTTAAGAACAATTCATAAGAACGGTCGTCTGGAACCAGTTGTGTTCGTTGGTTGGGGACTTAGTGTATTTGTAATGTGCTCTAACTTCTTTAATACTTGGGGTAGACAAGTGGATGGGGTATCAAATTAAAGTTCAAGTCATGTTTTATCAGACAGAATTAATCACAGACTGGATTTCATTCAACCTGTTAATTCATTTATTGCTAATTCAACCTGAAGTATTGGCTGCACTTTATTCAAATAAAATGTGAATGCCTTTGCCATTTATTGTTGATTACTTGTTTGTTTATATTCATAATTAATAGGGATGTCCGATATTGGCTTTTTGGCCGATAACCAATATGCCGATATTGTCCAAATCTCAATTTCCGATTCCGATATGAACCGATAGCCATACTGATCTGTGTAACATCACATATCTTTTTCTTGAGTAAAATTGTTGTAAAGTAACAATACTCTTAAATGAGTACAGTTGTTTTGTTGGCTATTCCACCCATCCCTGAGTAGATCATTCATGCATTACATATTTATATAAGAATACATTTGTTTCTTGTTCATGTTATTTTTGGAAAGATTTCATTTATTTTTAGTTCACGGGGCATCGTTTAAAATACATTCATTTGCTGATTATTATTTGGACTGATAAGTTTCATGTTTTTATTTGATATTCTTATTTTGTTGCATTAAAAGTACTGTATATATATATATATATACTGTGTATGTTTTTTCTGCACTACTTTGTGTTCTATAGCTGATGTAATGTGAACTACTACTGTGTGGAATCAATAAAGTTCTTATCTTAGCCATATGAGAAGATAAAATACATTGTTTTTGGTGCAAAACTGTTTCCCAAGTATATTAGTGCGTGTGTGAATGTATAAACGAGAGGCATTAAATCACATTTCTTTGTTGAAAGGTGCTTTATGAAAGTAAGTACATTTATTTGCATTTAAGTACAGCACAGTCTTACCACATCCAAGAAGGCTCAGTGCTCGATGCGGCGTCTACGTATATGGTTTTGACAACAGCACGTCCCGTTTCCCAAAAGTGCTTTGCTGTACTGTTGTTGTAAACAGCTGCTAAGTTACATGTTTAGAGCTCACATGGTTGTTGATTATTCAGCATTATTCCTTGGGAGTGTCTTGTCTGTTGTTATCTACCTATTACGTCGCTGTGTGATGTTTTTTTTTTTAGCTCTTTCTTTAAAATCACCGTGAGTAAGAATGATATGTGGAATGTAATTTTGCGACGTTTGTGCTAAAAGCTCTATATCGGCTTTCAATGTAGGTAAAAAACTGATACTGATGTTGGCTGATGTCACATTTGTCTGCCAATATCAGGCCGATAATTATCTGTGGCTGATATTATCGAACAACCCTAGTAATTAATTTATACCTGATTCCTTTACAAAAAACAACAGGAATCTAGGAAACTTCACCTGCACTGGCCAAGGTCCAGGTATTAATTTCACAGTCACACTGGTTAAATTTTTGGCAAAAAAGTTACTAAATCGATTTAAAGTTACTGAATCGTTGCGGATTGTATTGTTCTAAACGAACCAATATCGTTATCGTAATAATCATTACACCCGTACTGTTCGGAGTTCAGCTGGTCCAGTTAGAGCTAGAGTCAAGCCAATGAACTGCAATTCATCAGTTCATGCTCAATTACTAAATAGGACAGCTGAGGTCATGTCCTATCTCGTCTTTCAGCATAAACTCCGAGCAGGATTCATCAGTTTATCAATTCGTCATCAGTTCACGCGCGAAGACTTCATAGGGCAGCTAGAGTCATGTCCTTTCTAGTCTCTGATGAATCCTGCTCGGAGAACAGATAGTCCAATTAGAGCTAGAGTCCAGTCCTATCTAGTCTTTGAGTATGAAGGAATTCATGAACTGATGACTCCTGCCCATACTAGATAGAACAATTCATGCTCAAAGACAAGATGGACCGTTAGAGGTCATGCTTTATCAGTTCTTTAGCCCCTTCGTCAGTTCATGCTCAAAGGCTAGATAGGACAGAGTAAGGCTCCTCGCTAGTCTTTGAGCATGAACTCTGGGTGTCCTATCTAATGCTTGAGCATGGACTCCGAGCAGGCTTTATCAGTTCAGGCCAGATAGGACAGCTCTAGTCCTGTCCTTTCTGGTCTTGGAGTATGAACTAACATAGCCTGCTCATCTTCACATTGAACAGTCCAGTTGCAATCGATTCAATGCCCTGAGAATACAATAAATAAATAAATAAAACAGTGACCTGGATGAAATAAAATATTAACAGACAAATGTACAGCCGGCAGAACAATGTTGAATACATCTTGTACGACAATGCGTTCGGGTCTCCTTACACACTGCAGCCCACTCCTCCAACGGCGACCTGGATGTCCTCCTTACTACCCGTGTCCAAAAAGCTTCCAGTGATGGTAATGAGGGTGCCCCCAGCTTTGGGACCTCGACTGGGCGTAACCGCTTGAGGAATCGGGTGCTGGCGACATTAGAGGAGAGACGATGGAAACGAGATGTCAGGCGTTTATACATGAATCATGCTTAGCCACCTTCAGCAAATCACACACACGCACACACGAGCGGCAGCCCAAAGGCAAACACTTGTAGGTACACATGCGAACAAGATCCACATTCCCATCTCGCCTCCTTGATCTTCTCCGTCATCACCAGCATTCCCACACAGACTCCAACAAGAAGCACATCTGCCTCAATTTGCTGAGCAAACACTTAAGGCGGAGCACTCCCCTGTGGGGAAGCTTTAGAGATATGAAAGGCGAGTTAAAAAGCGCGGCTGCCTCTTAGAGCATTACAGAGAAAAGGAGGTCGAGAGCGCTAAAGCGGGAATGTGGCTTATCCGACATGTGCAGCGTGCATTGTACTGGAATGCCACGGCATCTACAGCATCTTGGCTTATGCAATCAGTTTGTTTGCCACAAGTAGGGGTTCTGTAGGGCATGAGAAAAACGCCACCAAAATTAAAGAAAGGGATACCAATTTTGGCCCATGTTGAGATATCAACTACTGTTACAAACGCACCAAATTTTAAAATAATTCTAATTAAAACTGTGACCTCTGTTCCGCGAACAAAATGTCAGACGCACCCCAATGGTTTTAAGAAAGCAATGAAATGTAAATCAACAAAAACCCTGGCTATATCACAAAAATGTATAGCTTCGTCTTTCGCTACATTGCATTTTGAACATTGCGCCCTCGTGCGCTCACATTTTTCAAAAATAATTAATGAATTCATGATTATTTTAAAAATATGCATATTTAAGCAAAGTTTTATTGGCCTAAATTAAGCATTTCAAGCATAAAAATGGTAAACAAACAAAAGCACAAATATAATGAATTCAGAAGATGTGATATGAAGTGTAATAAGTGACCTGTTGTGTGCGCCTTTAAGAGGCGGGGCAGGATGTGTGTGATCAGTTAGCTAGAGTTGACTATCGCTGAGTGCTAGCAGCGGGTTAGAAGTGTGTGAGTGGCTGACAGCAGCTCCTGTGTGAAAATGTTCACTGCATGTGTTTCTTAATACGAGTGCATCGTGAGTTTCTCCTTAACCATAAACAGCGGTAGCAGAGTCGTAGTCTATTATTATGTCTACTATATTGGGTAACACAGGTGTAAAGGTGACTATAGGAGTGTCATTTAATGTCTACATGGCTCTAATAATAGTAAAGACATTTTTTAGAAGGTCGTAAAAAAGGTTTTCTAGGCTGTAACTACAAAAACATTCTTTTCATTAATAGTGAATATTGAATCTTTACAGACATACATGTATTGCTGTCCTGTCTGGAACCAATTTACTGCCATAAACAAGTTATAAATATTTTTTTTTCGATGCGTTTTCTGACTACAGCAAAAGAGCTAAAACTTGTACGTAGAAGAACAAAATATAGTATAAATACATGACTCATTTGCACAAAAAACTTATTTTCTCGTAAAATTCAGATTTTGGCGTAATTAAAAAAAAGTATTATTTCAGTAAATATACACTATATTGTTTAATATTTTGACTTTATTCTCCGAAAAATTTGATATTTTTTTGGTAATATTATATTGTCCTAATATTTTGTATGAAACAATATATATGATAAACATTTCAATATTATATAAGGATGTCCGATATTGGCTTTTTTGCCGAAAACCGATATGCCGATTTTTGATTTCGATGTCCATCGATAGCGATACCGATATGCGTTACATCACATATCTTTTTCTTGAGTAAAAATGCTGTAAAGTAACAATACTCTTAAATGAGTACAGCTGTTTTGTTGGCTACTCCACCCATCTCTGAGTAGATCATTCATGTATTGCATATTTTATATAAGAATACATTTGTGTTTCTTCTGCCTTGATTTAGGATATTTTTGGAAAGATTAAATTTATTTTTTAGTAAAAGTGGTATTGTTTAAAATACATGAATTTGTTGAATATTTATTTTTTATTTATAATTATCGGTGGCCGTTAATATCGGACATCCCTAATATTATATAATTAGCATAAAATTCCAGCATTTTTTAATAATATACAACTTACCTCCCTTACTTTTACAACTTTATTTTCCTAACATTTCAACTTTATTCCCCTCTTGTAATATTACAACATTATCAACCAATATTTTGGCTTTATTTTGACTTAGCTCTGATAATTAATTACAACTTCTGTTCATGATTTTACATTTATTCTTGTAAAATAAATGTTTATTTCTTGTGAAATAAAGGCTTGATAAAAAAAAATAAAATACTGCTACCTTAGGCTTGTAAAACTATGTATAAATTTAAATATAAATATTAAATTAATTATATTAATTATTTTAATTATATATATATATATATAATTTTTTTTATATTTTCACTTTGTTCTTGTGAAATTACAACTTTTTTTGTAATACTTTGACTTTTCTGCTGCACAATTACAACTTTATCCTCCTAATACTGTATTTCGACCTATTTTTTGGACAAAATAAAACAATTATTTTCTATTTCTATGTATGTATGCATTCTTATGGCATTACTGTTTTTTTGTTTTTTCGTGTAATAGCCCTAATACTCCTTAGTAAAAACAGCTAATATGCCCGCTGCTGTGGCATGCTTTTAAACTCAAGACTTTCCATGTGGAGAGAATTCTTACCTTCCACATAAAATCCATACATGGATTTGTGTATTTGTGGACACGTCGCATGGGCAGTGTTAAATCTTTCCATGCATCTGTAAAGGGAATGAGGGCATGCAAGTAGGGGAGGCGAAGAGATTGACTGTATTTACCCTGTAGGTGAAGAATATGGAGGAGGTTCCTTTCTTTCCTCCTCTGACCTCCACATCCACTTGGCCCCACAAGGGATTACCGGGGGTCACGCGGCCGATCACGCATACCACACTGGAGGAGGAGGGGATAAAACGTGGACATAAAACATTTAACAACAGCTGAAAGCGAAAGGGCGTGGCTCGAGAATATCATTTATCCAACAAAAAATGTGTCAGTTCTTCTTGTGCCTGTATTTATTCATTCATTCATCGATATACTGTACATACATAGACAGTGGTGTGAGAAAGTGTTTACCCCCTTCTTGACTTTTTTTTTTGCATGTTTGTCACACTTAAATGTTTCAGATCATCAAACAAATTAAAATATTAGTCAATGACAACACAACTGAAAAATGCAGTTTTCAAATAAAATGTATAATATTAAGAGAGAAAAAAATCCAAACTTAGATGGGGCCCTGTGTGAAAAAGTGATTGCCCCCTAAAGCTAATAAGTGGTTGGGCCACCCTTAGCAGCAACAACTGCAATCAAGCGTTTGTGATAACTTGCAGTGAGTCTCTTTCAGCCACATTGGAGGGTTTTCCAGGACATGATTTTTTGGTAGACAGCAGAATTCATGGTTTCATTTATCACAGCAAGTCTTCCAGGTCTTGAAGCAGCAGAATAGCCCCAGACCATCACACTACCACCACATTTTACTGTTGATATGATGTTCTTTTTCTGACATGTGGCGTTACTTTTACGCCAGATGTAATGGGACACACACCTTATGAAATGTTTAACTTCTGTCTTGTCAGACCACAGAGTATTTTCCCAAAGGTCTTGGGGATTATCAAAATGTTTTCTGGCAAAATTGAGATAAGCCTTAATGTTCTTGTTGTTCAGCAGTGATTTTCGTATTGGAACTCTGCCATGCAGGCCCTTTTTGCAATGTCTTTCTTATGGTGGAGTCATGAACACTGACCTTAACTGAGGCAATTGAGGCCGGCAGTTCTTTGGATGTTGTTGTGGGGTCTTTTGTGACTTCTTGGATGAGTCGTTGCTGCACTCTTGGGGTCATTTTGGTTGGGCGGCCACTCTTGCGAAGGTTCACCACTGTTCCATGTTTTCACCATTTGTGGTTCGCTGGAGTCCCAAAGCTTTAGAAATGGCTATATAACCTTTTCCAGACTGATAGATCTCATTTAATCTCAGTTAAATTTATGTTTAAATCTCAGTTTATGGTTTTGACAGGGGGGGCAATCACTTTTTCCACACAAGACCATGTAGGTTTGGATTTTTTTCTCTCTTAACAATAAAAAGCTTCATTTAAAAATTGCATTTTGTGTTCAGTTGTGTTATAATTGACTAATATTTGAATTTGTTTGATGATCTGAAACATTTAAGTGTGAAAAACATGCAAAAGAATAAGAAATCAGGAAGGAGGCAAACTCTTTTACACCACTGTTTACATGTAATTAATGTAATTTTAGATTTTTTTGTGTACTTAAAAAAAAATAATAATAATAATTAGAATTTTCATTTTTTTACAGTGGCAAAGCACAAATGTGCAGCAATGTCCAAACGCTCCAATCACAGAAATCATCCAACGCAACAAACATGCAAACATCATAAAACAGACCTAGACGTAGAAACAAATAACACCCTGACCAAAATGGATACATTAAAGACTTTAAGGCGAAAGATATTTGTAAAATAAACCGGTGGGCTGCAAGTGCATCATTACCGTGCCGAGGGCCCACGTGGAAATAACACTAGGCGGGTGAACGGCTGAAAAAGCATGTGATTTAAGAGTGGAAACTTTCCCCGTGCGCTCATAAATCCAGACCCGTGTCTCAGCATGCAGATGCCGGGGGCAAGAGTTGGCTATAAAGGCGTCTCCATCCCGGCAAATGTCAACAGATTCTGGTGAGCGTCTGCGGGGCAGTAACGCCACTGTTTACGTTTGCACGGCGCATTTGTACGAAAAGGACGCCTGCTTGAACGCCCTCGCGCCTGCGATGCATTCACTGTTTCTTTGCAGCCAATTAAAGCACCTCTGGGACGTGATCTGCGGCGGTAAAACAACGTGTGGCTTAAGCGCGAGGCGATCCATCATTTCTCGCTTGCACGCCAAATGCGTATCTCTGAGTTTGCAGCTGCTTGGAAGGCAAAAAAGGCTGTGATTCATCACCAATCAAAACAGAAATGATTGATAGGCCAAGTATATTTACAGTCTCTGTCTCTCTCTCGCTCTGTGTTTGTTAGCATGTTAGCGACGTGAGGTCATTGGATGTGGTTTATATTTGCATTTTCACCGCCTCATACTTTTATTCCAATACATTTCACAGACTGCTAAAATTACGAGCCAGTGTCAGAGGTGAAAGTAGACCGAGAATGACCTCAACCCTTCATGGCTTCCATGACCCCTTGTAACCCATAACACACTTTCATTTCTAACCTTTAACAGATGCTCGGGACATTCTGGTGTCATTCCGTTTTGTATTTTCAAGCTATTTGGGCTGTGTTGAATGAATATAGATGGAATTTGTCAGAGGATATTCATTTTTTAAGCAAATCAGCCTAAAATGGCAACACTAAGCAGAAAAAGTGACACATTTGTTCCTCCCGGCCAAAAAATGTCCCATGGATAACCATTGGAAATGACATTTTTGATGCCACATTTACCTCAACATAAATAATTACTTTACGTTAAGATTTCAGTTTGGGCTACTGGATTTCTTTAAAAAACAAACAAAAAAATAAATGTATCCATCAGATGGCACTACTTTTTCCCATTCAAAGCATGCAGAAAAAAAAGTATACAGTCGGCCCACACTAGATTGTGGTTCAATTAATTAATAAATGCCCCACTTAAGCATCATTTTCAAGCATAAAAATGGCTAAATGAACTAAAATACAAATACAGTACAAGCCATTAATTAAAGGGATCGTTCAGAGTTGTTGACATGAAGTTGTATGGCATCCCCGTCAGCAGTTTAGTGTATCAACAGTGACTTACCCCCAACTTTGTTCCGTGAGCGGAGTTCTGGTTGGATTTTGGTGAGGAGGAACATAGTTCCGGTTGGTTGCTGGGGTCACTTACTGAGTTTGGCTTCTCAAAACAACATGCGTTCAAAAGAAATCCACTCACGGAACAAAGTGGGGAGTAAGTCACTGTTGATACACTAAACTGCTGATGAGGATGCCAACTACTGTATCTTGTGAATGTAGGAGGGATGCTCCGATCAATTCCGATACCGATTATCCATGAGTGAAATCGTCCAATACCAATGGCATGAATTAACTGTAAATTTTTCATTTGGCCCAGGGTGTTTTTTTATGGAGGCCAGAATTCCTGGCTGCACCCGTCCTATTGGCTATGTCATCTGGAAAAAAAGGAACGATGACGCCACCTTCATTTAGACAACATATTTTACTTCCATTTTCAAGAGAGCACATACCACTTGTGAAATTTACAGAGGATGAGACAACGTCTTTAAAGAGACTTTGGACGTGAGAGTACATTGTCATCCAGGTAGCACTTAGGTAAGACACCAGTCTGCGAACCCGGTGTCTTCCACCTCTGACAAAGGCTGGTCATCTAGTACTATTAGTTCAATTATTTGTTGGGTTATTAGCTTAGCCTTCCGATTGTCACGCACATACGAGGGAGTTTTGTCCAGCATTTTGGCTGCATTAGCTACCGTTTGACTGATGATCACACCATGAGCCTCGAAAACTCACCATACTCCGTGAAGTATTTGATCTTCAAATGCCGTATTAAATGAAAGCTTATTAACGTGCAACCCCGGCAAGATATTTTTTCATAGCATGTTTTGAATTTGATATCACTCGCACAAATTTTTTCGAGGAGGCATTTTTATCATGCAAATATACTTAAGTAACCCCAATAACTAACCGGAACTACGTTTCTCATCACCCAAATCCAAAAAGACCTGGGCTCACGGGACCAAGTGGGGGCGTAAGTCACTATTGATGCACTACACTGCTGATGGGGCTGTCCTACAACCTGGTTGTAGATATGTTTTAGATTTACATTTTGAGCTTGCTGCACGGCCGTGAGACCATGCTGCATTTTGTTTGTCGTAGTTTTTCCTCACCTCGTGGAGACCGAGTACTTCTCCTGCTGATGAATACAGGGCTCCCCGGCCACAGTGATGTGTTTAATGTCCTCCTTGCGGATTCCCAGGTTGGAGCCACGGATGGTGACGGCGATGCCGCCCTCCAGGGGGCCATAGCGAGGGATGATCTGTGTGAGGGAAAGGTATTGGAAGAGCAAAAGAAGGGGTGGATTGGATATTTACAAAAACATAAGTGTCTCATTTGGTTATGTCTGACGGTGGAACCTTCAGGACATCATTTACATTAGGTACACCTGCACAATCTAATACGAGATATGTTTTACAAATTCTATTTTTAAAAAGAAAACAATGCTAATTGACACATTCAGAGAGGTATCAATGTGACAGTATGTTTATTGTATTTGTGTAAATAAATCTTCGCTTCGCCTGCAGCAACATGTTTAACAAGGATACAAAAACGCTACAGTACAGAGGAACGGTGCCAGGACGAAAAGGCACAGTCACAGGAGTGAAATATGCGTGAGTGACTTACATTTTTTTGTACTGATCATTAAGGTTGATCATTAAAATTCAAACAAAGGTTAGAACTTTTTTGAGAGTGTTTTAGAGGGAAATGTGAGAAAATGTTATTGCCGGTCAGAGAAAAGTGTAAAAAGTGTATGGTAGAGGGTTTTACAGCCTTTAAAAATAACAATTGCAAAACAATGAAGTTGGCTGCTATTATTATTGTTGCGGGCTATTTTGGGAACCTATCCCAATCCCTAATTTATTAAATATATATTAAAATAATAATACAAATGAGAAAGAAGATTTCAAATACACTAGGTCCCCAACTTACGAACATCCGACAAGCGAACATTCGGAGATACGAACGCAAGCCGACTGGTCTATATTTTCATGTATTTTGCCTTGTAGTAACTCCATCAGTATTTATACTGCTACATGCTTGACCAGTAGAGGGCACTGTGACACTGCTAATGGGGCCAACAGGTAGAGGAAGAAGAGGAAGAGGAGAGAGGAAGGCTAAGAGTTGTATGATACAACCCGGACAGAGCGTGTGATTAAAGTTTATGAAGAGTTAATAGGCCTGCTTAATTCTACACCACCCACAGAACACTACCTCTTTTAGAAGAGTCTAACAACGACGACGATTTGTCCTTTTTTCAATAACTCCTCCTCCTTGTCCACCACAAGGACGTATGCTCGACCACTCCTCTTCAAAGGTAAATAACATTTATCATTACGTATTATTATATCACTTTTATTATTGTTTTTTTCATGAATTATCCTCGTTTAATATTACTACTGCATCCAAAGTCATATTTACATACATACACATATACTGTATATGTATACACGTACATGTAGTACCTATATCATTGCTAATATTACCTTTTCCCCAACTTAAGAACAATTCGACTTGCGAGCGGTTGTCTGGAACCAATTGTGTTTGTTAGCTGGGGACTTAGTGTATTGATATTTTTTAATACAGCTCTTGTTTTGGCTCTCATTAAAGTGAGCAATAAACATATTTTACAGTTGAACATTAAACTGGAGGGGAAAAACCCCATTAAAAAGTCACTTTTTCTCCATGCATTAAAAATGAATGAAAAAGCAAACAGTAGTAAAACTCCGTTATTACAAACAAGCCCGTCATTGTGTTTGGCCTTCACCAAACCAGATTAAAAATTGATCCTTGGAGACTTCGAAATGTTTTAACTAATGAATGAAGTAAAAAAAAAAAAAAAATCTAACACCACCCAATCAATGATAGACTTTTTTTTTTTGCTTGGAAATGACAACAATACTGAGTCTCCAAGTCCTCCAGGAGAAACGACAAATGATCCTTCTTACGACTAATCACACTTTTATTTTTCAATAAAGTGACTCACATCAGTGATTTCGGGGGCGGGACACTCGGCGTGATGGGGGTCCTCTGAGCCTTGCTGGTCGGGGGCACACAGCTGTTCATAGACGCAGGCCTTGTGCTTGGAGCACCACACACATCTGTACTTAGGGTCGGCGTTCTTGCACAAACTGCAGTCCTCTCTGCCCACTGAGCAGTTGTACAGGGTGACTGCGCAAGAAATAACCACAATAGCAAGAAATAACCACAATAGCAAGAAATATGTTACGCACAGGACACACACACTGCCTGTTTACACAGTGTTGGAACCTGACATAGTACAATGCGGAATTCCACTCAAAATTTCAGGTCAACTATGTCCCTAAGTTGTACAAATGCGGGACCTTAGCAAATCTCCTGATAGAGCACAACGCTTGGCCTGTTGTGCTTTTTATTTGGCTTTTTGGGGGAGTGTTGAAAGAAGAAAACGTGAAAAAAACAAGACAAATTCATCCTTAAGATTAAGACAGACAGTTTTGTTGTTTTTCCAATGTAACATGAGCAGCATGTAGAGGGAGATAAATCTCCTCCCTGCTGACCACTCGTGATTCTTGAATTCTTGAATCTAAATGATAATAATAATCATAATCATAATCATCCTGATCATCATTCATCATCATAATAATAAATACATGAAGAAATGCTGACAAAATAATGATAATAACAACAATAAAATAATACAAATAATAATCATAATAACAGTAATAGTTGAATAATAATAAAAATTCAATAATAATAATAATAATAATAATAATAATAATAATAATAATAAAATAAAGACATGCTGAGAATATAATAATACTATAATAACAGCAACAGCAATAATAATAATAATAATAATTTAATAATAGCAGCAATTCAATAATAATACAAATCCAACACGAATTCAATAATAAAAATAATAATATTTTTAATTAATTAATCATTTACATTAATGTTCATTAATGTAATAATCGTAACAATGTAATAATATTTTAATAGTAATAATTTATTATTAATGCAATAATACAAATTTTTAATAGTAACAATTTAATAACAACAATACTCATACAATAGCAATAGCAATAATAAATACATGAAAAAATGCTGAGAAACTAACAAGAGTTAAAAAAAATACTACACCATTAATAATAACAATAATTTAATAATAGTAACAATTCCATAATAATAATAAATGAATGAAAAGATGCTGAGAAAATAATGATGATATTACTACTACTACCACTACTAATAATAACTATTTAATATGAATACTAATTTAAGAATAATAATCTAAAAAAAGAATATATTTAATCCAGACCTATTTAAAATATCTATTTAAGGTAGCCAATATAATATTAATTTAGAACATTTCATTGAACATGTTTGGATGCTTTTACTGCATCTTATTTTGGAAACATACCATTTAGCGTGCTGTCCATCTTCTTTCCCAGCTCTTTGTCCTTCACGTAAAGAACAACGTTGGTCTCCGGTGACTTATCGTAGGAAAACTACAAGAATGATTGGAAGGGGAGGAAAAAAATATATTAATATCGAATCCAGTGATTTACACCACTGTAGCCCTTCTACATGGTGGGCCGTTTGCGCAGAAAAAAAAAACATTTCACGTCTGATAGATTTTCTGTCAGAACACAGCTGCGAGCAAAGCGCTGCTTGAGCTCATACTGTTCAGACACCACGAAAATAAGCACACGGTCGCTTAAAGGATGCGTCCATTAGAGGGAGCCACTCAGCCTCAGGGTAGACCGCATGTGTAAAATGGGCTGTGTAAATATGCAATATGTAAAAACGACTTCATAATAACATTGTGTAATATGTCACAGCTCTTCTTGTTTGGTCTTTTCACCTCCTTGTGGGCGTATTTGGCACTGTATTACTCTAAAGATCAATTTTGGTAAGCATAAACACATTGATGGCAGCCCAAAGAAATTTCAGCATTGCTAAAAATCCATTTTAACTCGCAAATATTTCAATAAATCAGGCCACATCTTCTCCAATTGGAATGGAAAGCTGCAGGATAACAAAGAAACTGTGGATGGGGGATGAAACTTGACAGGCAAACATGATCATCATTAACACATCAAAATGACCAAAACTGACATTAAATCCACTGAAGGTGTAGAAAGGTCCGTCCTCAAAGTTGACCTCCTCCTCCACATTTCTCATGAGCTCGGTGCCGATGGTGAAAACATGCCCCTGGGAGACACGGAGTAGGAAAAGGTGGCTGGTATAGTAGCTTTTAAAAGCATGTCTAGTGAGGCACAATAATAATGTGAATTGAAACACACGTCCCCCTTCTACACCCATTTCACACATGCACCACAATCCCCATGAACCCAATTCCAGAAACGACCAAGTTAAATTCTACCAATGTCATCAATGAAGTGTGCACTTTACAGTCTTTGCATATGGGGACACAGGGGTATAAACAGGGGACGTTTTAGTTTTTTTGGGGGTATTGGGACCCCCAAAAGGCGGGCACTTATATTATAGAACAACTCTTTCTGTGAACTCCAACTACACTCAAGAAGAGGCCCACTCGACCTGAAGTTGTTTAACAGTTGTTCTTTCATAACATGTTTTGCTAAACACTCCTTTTAGTGTCAAGTGCACCCTTTTACCTATGCTCGAGGTCTGCCAAAAGCCACACTCCCGTAGATGACAGGATGTCCAGATAAGGAGTAACTTCAGGTAATGTCATGTCATTTGTTATTGTTTACAACTCTATGTAGCTGTTGCTGAATAAACGACTCTCCACGACGCTACCTGGTAAAGGTCCAGATTGATGCCCTCAAAGCTGATTGGCTTCTTGTAGCCTACAGGGATCAGCATCGGGTCGGGATTCTCGAACTGAGGACACTTTGCACCCTGAGAAAAGAACACATAAGAACACGTGTGAACAATCCGGCACACAATGCCAAATAAGGCATGTTGTTGTTTGTGGGCTTGCAAAAAGAGTCCAAATACAAAGACTTTATCTTCCACTTTGTTGACATTTTTTTTTTTTTTTACACTTGCTTTCATTTCTCTGTGAGCAATGCATGAGTCATAGGAGCTGGCTGAATAAGACTGGATAAAAGCTGTTTTGCTTTGTTTTTAGTTTACATGATAACAGCGCTTTTAAAGGAAAAAAACTTGCTTGCTTGCCAGCTTTACCTTTTTTCCATCAAAATGTTAGAAACGGCCGTCTTTCTAACTAAAAAAAAAAAACATAAAAACTGTGTTATTTTGCAAATGTGTTAAATAACAACAGGCTTTTTGGCTGCGGCTGCACTTTTCTTGGTCACTGATTTGGTCACAGCGTTTACATGCTCATTCACGCAGTCTTCATCCGCTGTGGAGCACCTACACAACAATGGGCGCGCTGTGATTTCACGGGAGAGAAAGTAATGCACAGAGATTATGAGGTCTGATTTTTTCGAGGAGGCATTTTTGTGATGCAAATGTATTACTCCTTTGAACGCATATTGTTTTGAGAAGCCAAACTCTTTACTCAGGGGGATTTTTTGACATGAAGTTGTATGACACCCCCATTAGCAGTGGACTATATCAACAGTGACTTAGCCGCCCCCCCATTAGTCCCGTGAGTCCAGTTTTGGTCGGATTTCCGTGCCGAGGAACGTACTTCTGCTTAGTTGCTGGGTCATTTAAGTAAAGTGTTTGGCTTCTCAAAACATCGTCAGCATCGTCCTCTGCATTCATTTTGAGTGCAGAACGTTTTGGTTCAGAGTCACAATGCTAGCTGTTTGCTAGCAATCAACACAACAGGAGACACGGCATGGGGGAGTTTGATAGGCAATGGTCCACAGTCCCTTAGCCAATCAGGACGCAGAACACAATGCGCGTTCACACACTGTAAAAAAAAAAAAAAAAAAAAAAAAAAAGCATGCAAAATTGCACACAAAAAAAAATCCGTGAAACAGCGAGGCCGCGAAACGTGAACTGCGATGGTTCACACAAATAAAAGGCCAAACAAAAAGACAATCCACACAAAAGTTTATGTTTTAATAATGACCTATTTCCCTGGGGGCCTTGGAATTCACAAATACATTACATAAAAAAAATCACAGTTAATCCATGTGCTTGGTATCGGCCGATCTCATTCATGGATGATTGGTATCGGAATCAGCAACACTGGATTGGAGCAGCCCTAATGCAGATGTGTTTCGCACATGGGCAGAACGGATCATGCTTCTGGTACGGATTGAGTAGTGACAGTGGTAATGAAAAATACGTTTTGCTATCTAGTGTTCCCTCGTTTATCGTGGGGGATATGTCCCCAAAATGGCCCGCAATAAGTGAAATCCACAAAGTATCCAACTTCATTTTTTTACAATGATTATATGTTGTAAGGCTGTAACCCCCCCCCCCCCCACACACACACACACACACACACACAGATGTTATACACTTTTCTCTGACAGGCAATAACATTTTCTCACATTTCTCTCTTCTTTAAACACTCTCTGAATTTTAATGATCAACCTTAATGATCAACAGAAGAAATGATTAAGACACTCATGAGGATTTCACTCATATGACCGTGTCTTTTCGTCCTGGCGCCATTCCGCTGTACTGTAGCGTTTTTGTATCCTTATTAAAACATATTGCAACAGACGAACCGTAGATTCATTTACAAGTTAGCGATGACACAGAAGACATAGCTACAGCCAATCAGGACTCAGAAAACAATGGGCGGCGCAGACAGACGAGAGAGGGAAGAGATAGACACTCAACTTCCTGCAATGCAATTCTTCTTAAAGGGCCAGGCTTGGCCTGTAACAGCGTTCATACACTGTAACAAAAAAAAAAGAAGCACTAAAAAAAAAAAATCTGTGAATCTGCGAAAAGTGAACCGCGATAGAGCGAGGGAACACTGTACTAGGAAGGCGTCGCACATACGTGCCGCTTCCGACAAGATCCGTTTCTTCTCCAGTAAGCAGGGAAAGGAGAAGGCAAAAAAGCTGGTCACCAACTATTGCAGCTGTATTTTCTGCTTCCAGTACTACTGATCACCCTACTGATAGTACCTCAACATTGCCTGTATATTGCATTTGATTTGTTTCCATACATTTTCAACATAAATGAACGTATCCATTAATTAATAACAATATCATACCACACCACCATCAAAGGAGTTTAACATTACAAAGAAAAAGAATAGAACAAATAGAAAGAAATATTCACCACCTGCGGTCCCGGGGACTCACTACATTGAAAACCTATCAACACCAGTGAACAGGCGAAGGCACCGACGCTGCAGAGCGAGTGCGTGTTTCATGAGAAAATTCCGGCACGGCAGGCAGGTTGTTTTCGCCGGAGTCATCCTATTTCCCAGTGTCAATATGTAAAGCACGCAGCGTACAAGACAATCTCATCTGCAGCGACAGATAAGCGTATCAGGCAAACATCTGCTGACTTGTAAATTGATACAGCAGCCTCCAATAAACGACGGCAGCTGATACCGGGATTAGTTTCACTTTTTAATTACTTTCCTGTCGCTGTTGAGATTGTATTCTTTTGCTCGGTGTGGAGAGACCTTGACCTGGCACTGACTCGTGACCAACCTGTCGGTGCTTGATGATGTTAGCACCCAGCACGCCGTCGTCCATGTCGCTACACGTGTGGTCGTGGGTGTTCCACTGGCAGCGCCACGGACTGGCCACGCATGACATGCACCTACAACATAACACAACAAAACACATAGATGACAACATGATTTCATCCTTGGGGGCCCTAGTTCCCAAAATGGTCCGTGTCATAAAAGTCTAAGACAAATGCAATATACAGTTGTGTGAAAAAGTGGTATTTTTGCATGTTTGTCACACTTAAATATTTCAGATCTTCAAACAAATTGAAATATTAGTCAATGACAACACAACTGAACAGAAAATGTAGTTTTTAAATGAAAGATTTTATTACTAAGAGAACCTACATGGCCCCGTGTGAAAAAGTGATTGCCTCCCGTTGCTCCCCTCCCAGAAAGAAAGCAATTGAGATCTATCAGTCTGGAAAAGGTTATAAAGTCATTTCTAAACCTTTGGGACTCCAGCGAACCACAGTGAGAGCCATTATCTGCAAATGACAAAAACATGGAACAGTGGTGAACCTTCCCAGGAGTGTCTGGCCAACCAAAATGAACCCAAGAACGCCGCGACGACTCATCCAAGAGGTCACAAAAGACCCCACAAAAACGTCCAAAGAACTGCAGGCCTCACTTGCCTCAGTTAAGGTCTGTGATCGTGACTCCACCATAAGAAAGACACTGCAAAAAGGGCCGCATGACAAATTTCCAGTATGAAAATCACTGCTCAACAACAAGAACATTAAGGCTCATCTCAATTTTGCCAGAAAACATCTTGATGATCCCCAAGACCTTTGGGAAAATACTCTGTGGTCTGACCAATACTCTGTGTCTACCAAAAAGCCCTGGTCCAGGAGTCGCAAGAGTGCTTGTTGTCAAAGATATCAGCGATTTGGATACATATTAAAGATCATACTACTACTTTTCACACAGGGACATGTAGCTTTGCATTTTTTTCCCCTTAATAATAAAAAAGATTCATTTAAAAACTGCATTTTATATTCAGTTGTGTTGTCAATGACTAATATTTAAATTAGTTTGATGATCTGAAACATTTAAGTGTGACAAACATGCAAAAAAAAAAGAAATCAAGAAGGGGGCCAACACTTTTTCACACCACTCTATCCTACTATTCCTTGTAAAAGCTTAATAAAAACAATGTGTAACTATTTTTTACCACTTTCCTCATGTCAAATTCGCTCAACAACTTCACAGATAATTTTTTTATGCTCTTTCTGTCATAAGATCCGCTGTTTTTTCCCCCCAAAGCAAAAACACAAGATATACAATATTTTCCAAAAATTAGGCGCAAAGTGTAATATTTAGGTTGAGGTTGTTACCGCCTTAACTTGGTATGTGGTTGATAACAATGACTGATTTTGATGCATTATTATTTTTGGAGTTAGTGAGAGTATATACTCTATATACAGTATAAATAAAACGTACACCTTTGGCTTTTTAAGTAGAGCTACAATATGCAAAAAACAAGAAGGGGGAGTGAGAAAAAAAGCATTTTGAAAAAGTAATTTATTGAAAACAACATTTAAACTGAATTAGGCTGTTTTTTAGCTGATCAAAAGTTTAAGACCACCGCTAAAAAAAAAGAACAAAAAAACTCTCCAAACCAGAAGAAAAAATGTTCTCAGTAATGAGTAGCTCCACCGTTCATGTCAATCATTTCAAACTACCTGTTTTACTGTGCATATGACGATAAAACTCTTGACTCTTGAATCTCTCTTGATGCGAATGTTCCCAGGAGGCTAGTGGGAACATTGCTCCAAGTGGTGAAGATGGTCAAGCCAGCATTGTGAACTGCAGCGTTGTCCTGCAGCTGTTACCACACAGATGAGGGCCCTCAGTCATGAGGGATGCCCGCTGCAACATCTGCATCCGTTTGACGACCCTGCACCACCTGAAGCTCCAGTGTTCCACTGAATGAAAAAGCACTTCAGATCATGATGGACCCCCCCTCCACTGTGCCGGGTAGAAAACATCTCAGGTGGGATCTCCTTGTCATGCCAGTAACGTTGGAAGCCATCTGGACCGTCAAGGTTACATTTTTTCTCATCAGAGAATAAAACTTTTTTCCACCTTTCAGTGTCCCATGTTTGATGCTCCCTGGCAAAGTCTAGTTTTGTGGCGTTGAGGGAAACGAGGTCTTTGAATTAGTTTTTGTTTTTTAAACCCTTTTCCCGCAGATGCCGTCTGCACCAGTAAGTGCCTTAATGTGGGTGGAAGATCCTGGAAGATCCTCAGGCTCAGCGCAGGTGTGATTTTTTTTTTTTTTTTTTTTGGGTCTACCACTTGACTTTGTTGTTCCATAATGCTCAGGACTGATTTACTGCGTCCAACCTCAGCAGCCATGGCACGCTGCGAGAGGCCTTGCATATGCAGCTCGACAATCCGACCACGTTCAAAAAGAGAAAGCTTCTTAGCTTTAGCCATCAGGAGGGCATGACAGTGTGAATGCCTGACAGAAAATGAACATTTTGAGCAGATTTTGGCTTTTATAGCCTGTGGTCTTAAACTTTTGATCAGCTGATAAACAACCTATTTCAGTTTTTTCTTTCTTTTGTTTAAGTTACAAGTTCAAAATGCTTTTTGTCTCACTCCCCCTTCTTGGTTTTGCATATTGTAGCTCTACGTAAAACCTCATTAAGATCCAAAGGTGCAAAATGCAAATTCTAGCAATTTTTCAACTGATCAGGTCTGTATATGTACAGTATATATAAAGTAGATATAAAACATACACTTTTGGCCCCTAGGTCCCAAACGGTCCCTGTCATAAAAATCTAATCAAAAGAATCTATATATTTGATCTTGTTTTTTTCAGTTTTGAATCAAGCAAATGTAGTTATGTATGTTATGTATGTTATGTAGTTGTAATGGGGGTCAAGGAGACCAAATTGGTCCTGAGGGTAAAGAGTGTAGCCATGTGTGAAAATATCCTAGATCCTTGCAAAAGAGGGGATCATTAAATTGTAAAAATAATCATCAAAAAAACAAATCCTGGCCATGTTTCACAGTTACTCTGAATATATTGAGAATCAAAATGCGTTTGGTCCCCCGAAGGTGCCTCAAGGGTTAAACATGCAAACTCATCAAAAGGGAAAATCCATGTTGGTGACAGCAAAATGGATTTCAGCTACTCCACATAAGCAAAGCTCGTTCATCACGTGCGGCGCAGCATGAAATAAATGAAAAAGAAAAAAATTGGAAGAAAAAAAACAAACAAAAAAAACCAAAGACAACATGTGGTGAGATCGACTTTCATATTTTGATTAATGAAAAAGAAAAAAAGGTAATTTCCTTCGCTCGCTGATGAAAAAAAAGGAAAGTGGAGAAATAAAAATGCATTCAAAAGTCATTCATCTGTTTACACACACACGCACGCACGCACGCACGCACGCACGCACGCACGCACACACACACACACACACAGCAAGGCATTGACGTCACTCACGGCGTGTTTTCAGACTTCTTCACGGTGGCGGCGCAGTTGTAGAACTGGTAGTCACGCGTGACCAACTCCACCGTATTGTTGACGAAAATGCTCACCGGCACGGCCACGAAATCTGCTGACAGCACAAAAAAATGAACAATCAATCAATCAATCAATCACTGAGAACACTCCAGACGCACAAACATCACAAAATTAAATGAACAATACTGGAGGTTGTGAGAGTGTAGTCTCCTTCTGGTAATAATAATAAAAAAAACTTACAGCTTTGTTGAAATTTGTGTCAACAAAAGGGCTATAACAATCCAATCCATTATTATTATTATTTTTAGGAATTAAATATTATGATTTAACAAATACTTAATAATAAACAAATTAAATTATTCAAACAGTAATAATTGATGATTTTTACACATTTGTTAAATGACAAAAAATATCATTATAGTTAAAGTTTGGTTCAAGTTTGCGCCCAGAAAAAAACTATATGAATCCAATTTATAGTTATTATTATTATTATTAGTCTATAATGTTTAGCAGCAATTAAATATTTACTAATAATTAAAAAAAATATTCATACAATATTAACTGTCGATTTTTACACCGTTAAATAAAACATTTACAAATAAAGTTGTGTGTAACATTTGCGTACAGAAAAAATATAATATATATATAAATATAATATAATTCCAATCCATTATTATTATTATTAGTAGTAGTAGTAGTAGTAGTAGTAGTGAATTGAATTCTTTAAAAAATCTAATAAAAAAATATTGCATTGACAGATAAAGTGATGGTTTTTCTTCCTGTATGAAAATGTGCACAATGATATGAATACATGCTGCTTTGCTTGGTTTAGCGAAAAAGGCGCAGGTGAATAAATGCGGGATGTGTTATTGTACTGTGTGAATGAGGCTTACGTACCTGTTGTTAAAATGTGAACAGCGTGTTAAAATAATGCCAAGCCTGCGTTTGGACTCCCTACAAGCTCACAAAAAACAGCGCACTCGTGGCTACTGTAAATGGAATTGTTAAACACCGATAAAGTGCTAATTCCACCACTTCTCTCAGCCGAAAAGCACATTTTCTTCATATTTAATAAAAGTGGGCTCATTCATAATGCAAGAGAACTTATTCATGAAAAACCTCCCTCGGATGATTCAATTAAAACACTTGCACATTTTAGCTACATTGTACCTTGGTCCTCAGGTGTTTGGGGTATTAGCGAGGGACGGGGCAGGTCGCAGGAGACCTGGCCGGAGTCCCACATGACGCCCTCGCTCTGGAAGTTCTTGAAGGAGCACTGCAGACGGTCCGAAGGGCCGATGGCAGGCAGGGAGGAGATATTGATCTTCACCTTTAGGAGAGAATTGAATTATGCACGAGTGGAGTCATGATGGCTGCTGACCTACTCGCCTGCTGGGGAGGAATTATTCATACTTTCCTTCATGGCTTGAAAGAACATACAGAAAGAAGTCACTATCGAGAAAATTTACCATCATTTAGTTAACTGGATTTTTAAACTATTACGGTTAATCATGATGTTTAATGAATGATCTCTAATGAATGAACTCCTGTTTCCATCATCATGATGCTTATCCCTCATAGAAGGTGAACACACCCCTAAAAAAAATACCAGGTTTTCCTAAAGGAAAAAAAAAAAAGACACCATGACAAATCGTTTCAAAAGTATTTTTGTAAATAAATCAATTAAAAACCTGTATTTTAGAGCATTAAAAAAATGCACAATAACATGTCTGTCTGGACACCGGGCAATATTTGATGACACTTCCCCGCCGAGATGCTCCAAATGTGTCAGACAGCAAGGGCGACTCATGCGGACAGCCCCCCTCAGCTCACCACACAGATTTTTAAAAATCCTACGTACGTGTCAGTGCGTGCTGTCCAAAATCTAGCCCTCATCCAGCCCTTGTGTGTATGCACGTTTAATAAACTGGTTCAAGTCCTATCTGGAGGACAGAAAGTACTTTGTTGGAATTGGTAAGTGTGTCACAGACCAAATGGCTATGACCTGTGGGGTTCCCCAGGGGTCAATCCTGGGACCCCTATTGTTCAATCTGTGCATGCTTCTTTTAGGCCAGCTCATACGCAGCTGCAATGTGTCCTACCACAACTATGCAGACCACACTCAGCTCTACGTGACGGCAGGTGAACATGGTCCTGCAGATGTACTTTGTCACTGCATCAAACAGATCAGTGTGTATGCAAAACAATTTTGTCCAGCTAAACTTCGACAAAACTGAAATCATTGTCTTTGGCCCCCAGAAACAAAGAGAAAGTGTTATTAGCCACCTTGAGACTCTTTCTCTAAAACCTAATCATCAGGGGTAATGATGGACTCAGACCTGAACTTTAAATCAATAACATCAGCAGCTTCCATCCACGATGGAAGCAGTTCGTCATGCTGCTCGAGTGAAGCACGACGACACAGAAGAAGAAGAACAAAGAGAAAGAGGAGCTCTCTCTACCTTCTGGCTCTTCTTGCAAGAGAGGTTGGGAGGGTAGAAGGAGAGGATCTTGACACATTGCTGCCTGGGGCTCCACAGCCAGCCATTCTTCTCCTCTGCCCGCCGGCACTCAGACCTCCTGGTGCACCTGCAGACGGAGCGTGAACATTTCCACCGTGCATCAGCCTCTGTTCCACAACCCCACACGCACATTATGAAGGCATCAAAACAAAAAAAACAAAAAAAAAGCCTGACAAATTTGCACAATGTGCTGTTGTAAATAACCAGTGATAGCAGGTGCAATGTTAGCGTCTTGGCTAGCCCGGGCTAGCCAGCTTGCAGTATAGCCCAAACATTTTTGGACAAAACATACTTTTAAAATCGCATAAACCGTCAAAGTTCTCACATAAGATGTCAACATATGTTGTTTTACTTCAAATGTTACTTGAAACACTGCATACACCGTTAATAAACATGCTTATTTTAGCATTCGTTATGAGAGTTAAGGTTCACTTTTTATTGTTTGTACAGTGGTTTGCTTATGTTCACACTTTCATTTTTTCCCTCATTTATCAAAGTAAGGGTTTTTAGGATTTTTCACATGTATACATAGATTTACATGTACACCAGGTCCCCAACTTACGAACACCCGACTACCGAACACTCGCAGATACGAACACAAGCCGACTAGGGAGATACAGTGTAAAGCTAAATGGAAAGCTAAATGATACAACCCGGACAGAGCGTGTGATTAAAGTTTATGAAGAGTTAATAGGCCTGCTTAATTCTACACCACCCACAGAACACTACCTCTTTTAGAAGAGTCCAATGACGACGACCATTTGTCCTTTTTTTTCAATATCTCCTCCTCCAACTCCTCCACAACGACGTATGCTCGACCATTCCTCTTCAAAGGTAAATAACATTTATCATTACGTATTATTATATCATTTTTATTACTGTTTTTTTCATTAATTATCCTGGTTTAATATTACTACTGCATCCAAACTCATATTTGCATACATACACATATACTGTACATGTATACACGTACATGTAGTACCTATATCATTGCTAATATTACCTTTTCCCCTACTTAAGAACCATTCGACTTAAGAACGGTCATCTGGAACCAATTGTGTTCGTTAGTTGGGGACTTAGTGTACTTTGAGTATTTATTTATTTAGTCATGTACAGATGGCATATATGCTGAAGCTTTAAGATTCTTTAAGATACGTTGAATTCGTACCATAAATGCTTCAATTAACGCCTCCGATAGTTTCCGGGTGTGTAGTCTGTAAAAGTAATAGATTAGTTACATTTGCCTTTTTTTTAGGACTTTGACACAAAGTTGAACAATGGAGGTAGATAGAAATGAATAATAGTGAATATTTTTTTCCTATTTTATATTTTAATTTATTTTGTTATGTATTGAAATTGACATAAAAATTTAAAAATATGAAATATAGCAAATTCTTTTATAAATATAAAATAAATTGCAAAAACAATTATATAAATAATGTATAGAAATATAGGCAATCATACAAAAACGTAATATTTCATATGTGTATGGTTTTTATTTTAAAAATATATCGTTATATAGTTTTTCTTTAAATGTTCCATTTTTAATTTTTGTTATATAGAAATGTCCGATATCCGATATTGTCCAAATCTGAATTTCCAATTCTGATAACCGATACTATACTGACACGTGTAACATCACATATCTCCTGTCGTGGACAGAACTGCACTTATTACCTTATTATGTATTCTTATTATTCATGATGTATTATTATTATTCATGATGTATTATTATTATTATTCATGATGTATTATTATTATTATTCATGATGTATTATTGCACTCCCAATTTGACCTGATCTGTTCTGTATTTATTTATTCTTATTCTATTTTTTTATTTTCCTTATGTCTCATGTCTTGCCTTGGTTGTTTTATTTTGTCGTTAAGCGATGAGGTTCATTATGACATCTTTGCAGAGCTGCTGGAAATGTGAATTTCTCTTGGAGATTAATAAAGCATATATCTATCTGTCCATCTATCTATGTATCTATCTACTGTATGTACTGTATCTATCTAAGTATCTATCCATCCATCCAAACACACATCTGCTGCGAAGCCAAAGCCAAACACCCTGAGAAATAGCCACGACTGGGCATGGCAAAGAATTCCACAAGCCCAGTAAATCTGCCCTCCGCCACCTCCGCAACCCATCCACATTGCCGCCACCTCACCACCCCCCGCCGCCAGCGGTGCCCCGACAACCACCCCCTGCCACCCCAAACACGGCCAAGTAAAGCATCGGCTCGAGCATGCGGCGCATGCTTACTGTCACCGTGAGCGGACTCCCCGCTGCAGGCACGCGGGGCCACAAAATCCCAAACTCTGCACCGAAACACGCCCACAAATGCCGCTCAGATTGAAGTTACAGACATGTCCGCCATGTCCTGGTGAAGTATTAACTACACAGGGCATATTAGCAGCGTATTCAGCAACGTTGCGACTTTAAAAGGGCCATATCGGTTTCATTATAGGGAAAAAAAACAATACCGATATTGATCCATATTACATTTTTATGCCAATATCGGTGGACCGATATTATCGGACATCCCTATATACACTGTATACAATATATATATATTATAAATGGCAATAAAAATGATATAATAATGTTTAGAAATATGCAACATCATACAAAAAATACATATTATATATATTTATATAGTTTTTTTCACATGAACAATGGGGGTAGAAATATATTTGATATATTTTTGCAGTTTTACTCTACTGTACTATATTTGTTTGCATCTACATCCTATACGCTCTATTGACAAACACACCAATGACAAAAGCCCAACTAGCTGTAAATAAATGTTTACTGCCAACCTGATACGTGCTTTAATGCCGCTATTGTGTAGTGAGACACAAAAAGACTCACGGACAATAGGGAGCAAAATAGCCTCGACAATAAGAGGAGACCAAGGAAACTATAACACACTTGAACAAAAGGCCTCTTCAGATTCATATGACAACTATTTATCTCCTTCACAACCTTGTAAAAGCTGTGATAAACATCAGCATTTTGTGCAGCTCGGCGCCGCAGATGAATGCCGGCTGATGAGAGTGCATTTCGCTGTGTGAGGCTGACAAACTGTTTTAATTTCAAGGCGAGAGACGGTGGGGGTGTGGGGGGGTATCTTAACAACAAGAGCGGGTTAGTAAAAAAAAAAAAAAAAAAAAAAAAAAACATCCGCCATAAAACAAAGAGCAAAAACACTCCCTCGGGTGTGTTTGTGTCTCACCTGCCCTCCAGGACACACCAGCCACAGTAAGGGTCCCTCGTGTTCACGCAAGATTGGCAGTCTTTCTTTTGGAGGCACGTCTCCACGGGCACCTTGGTGATCTGCGCCAACATGACAACATGATTACACCCCAGGGGAGACACCTCACACACCACAGCAGGATGCATGTGCCCTACTATTTACTATGCCTGCATACATTATATACTATAGAATTATTTAGCCATGTATTCTGCACATATAGTATTTACAGTATGTTGTCATGTGCTGTCGCCATTGACCTTTGTGTAAAACGTACAGTAATCCCTCCTTTATTGCGATTAATTGGTTCCAGACCCAACCATGATAAGTGAAGTTCCGCCAAGTAGGATTCCTTATTTATAATTCAAACTATTTCATTGGTAGAGCATACAGAACCTGTTTACACTATTCTAAAAAATGCTTTTTAACATGATTAGAGCCCTCTAGACATGAAATAACACCCCTATAGTCACCACACTCCTATTACCCAATATAGTAGACATAATAAGAGAAAATAAGACACAAATAAGACTTGTGTGGCTTTGAATATGTTCCCTAGAGGATGGGGGTTCAGAGTTGAGTTTTAGCTTGGCGTGCGCCCGTGTTTTTATTTGGGATTTTTATTAGGGATTACTGTGCCCGATGCACCCTGTCGTTCTGACAATCAAGTCTGGGGCTTGCGTGTCTCAGCCAATATTACGGTAACATTACTGACATCTCATGACCAGTGTAAAATACTACATATCATCACAACATCTGTGACCGCGTCTTCTGAATGCCTTATACAGTCGTCCTTCGCTATACCGCGCTTCGAATATCACTCCCTCACTATATTGCGGATTAAAAAAATAAAAATTAATTAATTAATAAATTATCACTGTTTTGTGGTTGACTATTAGCTATTATTAGTCAAAACATATTGAAAGACAAGTTATTTTGGTCACTAGGCACCAGTAATGTTATGAGACATGACGTTAGATTACCTTTCACACTACTGAGCCAGCAGAGCCACGCCAACATGTCATGGCTGAGAGCGAATAGAAAAAAAGGTTCTTCTCTCATTGCATGTGGAAGTGGTAATCTTTTGGCTTCTTAGTCCTTCTTCCCCACTCAGTTTGAAACACTTTCTTAAGTTCCGAATGAGTAAATTGGAGAGGCTAACTTGTTAGCTTGCTATGCTAACGGCTGCTGTCTGTTATGTCCCTGCAAGGATAGCATAGCCTGAGCAATGTGATGTCAACAAAGAATAATAAGACTGTGAAAGTGAACATAGGGGTGTTACAGGGCTGTTAATAATGTTTACCCCTGTATTTAGAAAGTCATAAACAGGTTTCCTATGCTCGAAATATGAAAATATCCTGTTTACTAATATTGAGTCTACTTTGTTACAACTGTATAGTATATAGTTTTGTATAGCTGGCAATAAAATATTGAATATATCAAAATTTGTACATATACTGTACGTCATGTGAATAGAAAAATAATTAATTAACAAAAAATACTATACATATTTTTACTATATATATATATATTTTATTTGGTGTTTGGCTAAAAAAATAATAATACATTAATAATGAAACCTGTAATGTGTTACTTTAAACTCATTCTTTTCAATGTGCTGTGGTGGATTATTATTATCATTATTATTTACCCTTTTTGATTGTCTGAAACAAATCACACTTGCTGACTTATGTTAGGACAATGGTGTTTTTTTAGGTTGTTTTTTTTTTTTGCTTTGATATTTTTGTGTTTTTTAATTTTGTAAAAAAGGCAATTTTTTTATTTTTAAAGACAACGTTTTGTTTTATTATTACTTATTAATATCAACATTTTACCTTCTTCACTTTACATTTTGCCTTTTTGCTCTATTGGGTTTTTCGGTTCTACAAAGTACGGCGGGCCAATAAAAAAAACAAGCTGCTGGCCGCAAATGGCTCCCAGGCCGCACTTTGGACGCCCCTGACTTGTAAAGTCAGGTGAACACGCACTATTAAGTATAATACAACATTACTTCCTCTGCTTGCTCGCCTGCTAAGCCTGATGTATTTGTCATGCACACTTTGGCTTTATGGAGCAGCAGTGAAGCAGTCATTTTTGGGGGGGTCCTTTTTCTCCGTGCCACGGTAACTTGTCAGCACAGTTAAAATCCCAGTGCTGCTATGAATATGATGGGGATTTAGAGACAATTTATGAGTAGTCGATTATCAGCAGACGGGCAGAGAAAATAGTGCGTCTGGCTCTTTCCTCTTTGGCAAACACATCATTCCCAGCTCCCGAGAGAGAGAGGTTTTTCAAATTAATTTTGTGGTGTCCATTAAGGTTTTATTTCTAAACAGTGAAGATGATGCAGGAGTTGGCCTTGAATGTGATGCAATAACATGTCCATAATCAGTGGGTGGATGCTGGCGTGTGCACACCTCCAGTATGTGCAAGTAGCGCTTATCGGGTCGTGTATCTCCTGGCAGATGCATTATAGAAGCGCTCGCTGGTCAATTTAATGCATGTTGCCCTCTCCGTTTAGCCTCAGTTGCCTTCAGCCAAGGTTGACGCACAACAACACGCATAATAACATGTAGAAAAATAAATAAAGTTCCATGCATTCTGCTTCCCTCCTTATTGCTCTTGTGGGATTCCCGTCCGGTTTTTATCCACTTTTGAACGAGGCCTGATTCCGTGCCTTGTTTTTTCTGGCTCCCCCATAGGAGGAAAATGTCAGAACTGTGTCATTAGAGTTGTTGAAGTTGTTCAGTGATAACAACACACACCTTTTTATCAGTGGTGATGTAGAGGTGGCTGTAGTCCATGTCGAAGAAAAGGTTCTTGTTGACCGTCTCCCCCAAGGTGTCGCCAGGAGCCTTGCTGTACACGTATGGCGTGGATGTCAGGTGCACCTGCAAAACAACGTCTTTAGCTTGTCTTAAAAGCTCCCCTTAAAGGCAGGGGTGCCCAAAATGCGTCACGGGAGTCATTTGTGGCGCGCTGCTGTATTTTTATTGGTCCGCAGCACACTGTAGTAATATAATAATTAAAAAAAAATACATTTACAAGAATAAAGTCAAAATATTTAAAGAAAAAAGTTGTAATCTAATGAGAAAAAGTCGTAATTTTACGAGAAATTTAAATACAAAAGAAAGATTTTATTGTTTTTTTTAAAGTGATAGTATTATGAAAAACGACTAAAGTTATGTTATGAGAATAAAGTCAGAATATCATGGGAATAAAGTCATAATTACGAGAAGAAGGAAAAAAAGGAATAAACAGCTGTAATTTTTCCGCTGATGATGATGAACTGACTGATGCAGTGTCATATGATTTAGCCAAAGACGTGATGCCTTTATGGGCCGCACGGTGGTCTAGTGGTTACCATGTAGGCCACGCAGTCATAGTCAGGAGATCGAGAGATCTCCCCGTGTGTGTGTGGGTTTTCTCCGGGTGTCCGGTTTCCTCCCACATTCCAAAAACATGCATGTTAGGTTAATTGGAGACTCTAAATGGTCCGTAGGTATGAATGTGAGTGTGAATGGTTGTTTGTCTATATGTGCCCTGCCATTGGCTGGTGACCAGTCCAGGGTGTACCAGCATTTCCCCCAGCGACCCTAACGAGGAGAAGCGGCATGGAAAATGGATGGATGGATCAGTCAAAAATTTAATCGCCTACATTTAACAAATATACATTTTTTATGACTTATTTATTTAACTTTTCTCAACAACTAGCAGAACATGAACCGAGTTGCTGAGAGCCCCGCCAACATTTAAATTGCACTTTATTTACAAAGCACACCTCCACTCACTGTGCTCCTATGTCATTAAATACAGGTGTCATGTTTGAACTGAACACAAGCAAATATTGTCAGCTGCTGAGCTACTGCTAGCATAGGAGCCGCCTGTTGGAGAACCCTGTGATAGCATCACTGTCTAAAGCTATACACACATAAGTATGATAATGATAACAAGAGAGCAAGATTGTTAAGTGACACTTCAAAAAGCAAGTTGTGATGATGATCGTAGCTCGTAGCTTGACAAAAACGAGCTAGCAAGATGCCACCGGCCGGGCATGTAAACAAAAATGCCAGAAAGTGGCTTAGCATGCGACATGGTGTCGTCAAATGACTACATATTTACGGGCTATTGTTCATACAAACGTGTCGCGTATCTGGTCACATGTGCAAGTGCCAGCAAGGCAGACAGGAAATTCCGGTGCACGCTTATCAAAATAAAGCGTTAAGCGTTAAAATAACGCTACGATCAATTACATGTAGCGGAAACCCTGGACATGTGGGGTAGCCGAGCGACTCAACCATATATTAGCCTCACGGTCCACGATGTAACCAGAGACAGAACTTTGAAGCCGTCCTGTCTCCAGACAAGTGTTTTTCCGGAGGAACACACAGGTGAAAACATCGCAAGTGAACTGAAGGAGTTTGTCCAGGAATGGGACTTGGATAAGAAGAAACAAGTGTGTGGAACTGCTGACAGTGGATCTAATGGACTGGAATAGACTGGCTTGCTTTGGACGTTATCTACACAGTGCCATAGGTAAGCTTAATGTAATTTCATTATTTTTAAGGTTTGTAGCTTCTTATACAAGACGCAGCTGAATTTAATGATATCATCATATGGCGATACATCCCGAAAATATCCTGATACACGCTAAGGTCCATATCGCCCAACTCTAGTTATAATAAGTCATAATATTACGAGAAGTACGTTTATGAAGATTATGTGAAAAGAAAGTTGAAATATTTTCAAAAAAAACCAAACAACAACAGCAAAACCTTTCATTTTCACGATGTGGCACTGTGGTAAACATTCCTAAAAGGTACAACTCCACCTTGAAGACTTCTCCCTGGTTGTTCCCCAAGAAGGCAACGGTGTGGTCATTCTCCACGGCGATGGCCGCTGCAGTCAAAAGGCCCGGCTTGGTCAACACGGCGTTGGACTTCAAGGCGAATCTGGGCTTGCTGGCCAGAGGCGTTGGAAGGAAGTCTCCACCGCACTTGTACTGTTCTAGCGTGTCCTTCTGTAATAAAAAACACAAAGACCTGTGAGCCAAAGCGATGAGGAATGTTTTTAACATGATTAATATGACACTACTGACACCTAGTGACCAGTGTAGAACACTACACATCATCACAACATCTTTGAATGCGTCTTCTGAATGCCTTATATTTGTATTTTACTTCATGTAGCCATTTTTATGCTTTTTTATGCAAAAAATACACACAATTTACTCAAACATGCATTTAAATATGCATTTTACTTAAATATGCATGTTGTAGCAAGGGATTACTGTATACACCAGGGGTGTCCAATGTGCGGCCCAGGGGGCATTTACAGCCTGGGGCAAAAAAACCCAGCAAAAATGAAAAAAGGCAGAAATTTTAAGCGAATAAGGACAAAATATTAGAAAAGTAAGTCATAATCTTAAGAATTTGATACTGATATTTCAACTAAAACTTCAAATATTAGAGAGTAAAATATGATTTAAAAAAAAAAGTTGTAAGATTAGGAGGGACAAAAATACAGTGGTGGTTTAAAAAAATGTGGTAAAATTATAATGCTATTACCATGATAGAGTCAAAAGAATAAAGGCATAATATTACAAGAAAATGTACTAGAAGAAAGTTCAAATATTTGTAAAAAAAAAATAAATAAATAAAGATGAGCAAAAAAGTGCAATGTAAGGAGAAAAAGTAGATATTAATAATCCGCTTTGTCACCGAGTACACAAAGATGAGATGCAACATTTTGGGGGGTTAAAAAAAAAAAAGTCAGTATGCAGCCCTCGGTGGAAAAAGTTTGGACACCCGTGGTATACTCACTCGAACCTCAGTTTTCAAACACCCCAGTTTCTGTATGATTCGGTTCCTCTTCACTGTCTCGGTAGTCGTACAATATTGTGCATAACAAACGGTTGTACTTTATCCTTTGGCACGTTCAATTTTACTTTTCTTTTTCTTATTAAACTCTATTAGCCGGATTGACTTGAAGATTCTCACACAGCTCAGCGCTGGTCCATAAAACAGCCACTGTAACTTGAAATTTGGTACACAACTTTAGGGGATGGACCAGCAAACGTGTGTCAAATTTGAACAAGATTGGTTGAAAAAACATGGCCGCCATCACGTAAAACGTCTTTGGACTTAGCTACTAATTATCCATAAATCACGGACTATTTGTCTAATGATGATACAACTTTGCGGATATCTGTATTGCATGTACGCTAGCATGCATTCCAAAGCATTTTCACAACAACCCATAGGGGGCGCCACAAATGCCATTTACCCCATGGGGTGTCCTCATCCTGTTCACGACTGGGAAAGAGTAGCGTCTAATATTCGGGTCAATTCTACCAACAGACATTTGCTTACCGCAATTTTCGAGGTGCAGAATTCTGCCGTTTTGGACGAGTACGGGATGTCAACGGCAGGGAAGCCTGATATCTTCCCCGAGTCGCTGTAGCAGGCGGTGATGATGTCCACCAGCCGCTCGTTGATGGCGTTGAGCGTGTACATGCACAGAGCCGACTCACTGTGGTCGTCCTCCGAGCTGGCCACCATGAAGAGAACTTTATTCCAGGGCTGCACCTTCCCGTACATCCCGGACTCGGTCATGACACGACTCAGCTCCTTTCCCGGGGACGCCACGTAGGCAGCGTGCACTTTGCTGTATCGGTTATCCTGGCCGCATTTGAGCTGCAGCTCCGTGTGCGAATACAAATGGTGGTCATTCTCGCACAGACGGGACACAAAGGTCAGGTTCTTGTTGTCGGTGCCGTCCAGAGTCCTGGAAAAGACGAAGTAAACAAAGCCGTCGGCTGCGAAGGCGTGCCTGAAGTCATGAAGGTACCGAGGACCGAAGGGCATGGTCTGAATGGTGGACGCCTCGATGATGCTCTCAAACACCACCCACTCTCGGAAATCCTGCAGAATCCTGGTGGTGATGATCTTGGTGCTGTCCTGGCTTCCGTAGCCTTTACCCACGAGGAACACATCAAACTTGTGTTGGTCTTTCGTGAAGGTGGACATGACGCCCACCACGTTGACGTTGTCCTCTATGCTCGCCACGTAAGTCCTCTCCCCCTTGCTGTCGCTGTAGTAGAGCTGCTGGTCCACGTTGGACAGGTTCAGTAAGGAGCAGATGCCCCGGTAGCGGCTCCCACACACGATGAGGGAACCGTTAGCCGGGTGGACCAGCAGCAGCTTGTTGATGTTGGGCATCAGCTTGGTGTCCTGGCAGGCGGAAGCCGGCGGCGTGCACGTCCTGGCGTCCTTTTTGGGGCCCGTCTCCGCCCGGGCTTCCAGTCGCAGATTCGCTCCCAGTTGGTAGACAGCGTTGACGGCTCCCACGTACACGCGGCCCGTACGCGGGTCCTGGACCACGTTGTTTATGGGCGTCTCTGAGGGGAACTCGGGGAGGTCGGGGCTGGCCTCTTGGGCTCTCGAGGTCCACTGGCAGGCGAGGAAGAGAAGCAGGGACACCCAACTTGCCATTTCTGGACACAAGATAGTGATGAAAAGTGTCAGCATTCTCTCACAACAAAAGACGTTTACTCCCCAAAAACTGCAGAAGAAATAAAAAAATACAATAAATTTCTGTCCTGAGATGGGTTGCAATTTTTTTGTGTCAGAATAAAAAAAAAAATCTCACACTTGATATCCTCAGGACGTTTGCTTCCCAAAAACAGCAGCATATAAATATACAGTATATAAACAGTCTATACACACGTGTTAGCTCACGTCACTGTTGATACACTGCTGATGGGGATGTCATTCAACTTCAGGTCAAAAATCCCTTTAATAATAAAACCTTTCATTTAAAAGCTGCATTTTGTGTTCATTTGTGCTGTCACTAGCTAATATTTATATTTTTTAATGATCTGAAACATTTGTGACAAACATGCAAAAAAAAGAAATCAGGAAGGGGGCAAACACTTTTTCACACCACCGTATATTAGAGATGCAAATATCTTTTTTTTCAAACTGATACGGATAACCTTCTGCTTCTCAAGGCCGATATGATACTGCTAATCTACTTTTTTATTTAGATTTAACTGTAGTTTGTGCACAACTATCATGACATTACTTCTACCACATCACTCCTACCAGGGAAACCAGAGTATAGAGGGGAGGGACCCACCGGCGTGGTCCAGCAAGGTGCACTGTATTTGGCCACACGCTCCGAGCAGCCGGCGTGATGCCATGGAGGTCTCTGGCAAACCTTTTCTACTTTTCAAACATGGCGCTCCGAGTGGCTCGTAAGGTTTTTTTGTGTGCTCAATGTGTTTTTTTCCACCTCATCAACGTCCATCACTCAGGGGACGTTACAACAGGCCGTTAATGTCACAGGCAGGAGAAAAAAGGAGTGCTTGATTTGCTCACCCGCACAGCATGGGTAATCTTGCCTAATTGGAGCATTTTTTTTTTTTTAATTATGGGTTATCTGAGCTATTTTTTATGTTATCATATTTATTCATATGACATCATATTTCCTGATATTGGCCCGATAATTACTGTGCACTCCTAATTTATATATATTATAAATAATATTACGTGAATAGATAAAGGTTGACTGAATGAAGGAATGGCATCTTACATGTGGCATCAAACAACGGCATTTTTGATGGGACATTTTTGTTTAGGAGGAACAAATGTGTTACTTTTTGTGTAGCATTACCAGAAATAACAACAATGTTTGGCAAATTTGACAGACATTTATTCAACAAATATTGAAGATAAAAAGCTGAATGGCACAAAAGGACCCAAAGGTCTCTGCAGGGTTAATATGCACAACAAGTGTGTTTGTCACCAGCCAGTAGGTGTTTATGGCAGACATCTTCATGTACAAACACATGGAAATCCTCACATTCCCTATTAAGTGTCTGTGATAGCCGGTGTCTTGTTGCCAAGGTAACCCTCTGGTATATTTGTCACAGTCCTTATATATTTGGCCATGGTGTTTCTCTTTTGTATTGTTGCTTTTCTTCTATTCAACTGCATCACTCGAAGCGGCCGAACTCTAGTTACAGTCACCGTCATGATTATGCAACGACTTCAATGCAAGTCGGAGAGTGAGACGCCGCCGTATCATGTCTTTATGGCGACGACGTGACGGTGGACCTGTTCAAGGTGAATGCCCCTCTCTTATTTCTATCAGTTCCTGAGGGAAAATTATTATTTGTAATACATTATGAATAATGTTTTTTAAAATAATAATTAACTTAAAATTTTATTATTATTGATTAAAGTATTTTTTGTTTTTTACGCATTACTATGAACACAGGTTAACTTCTTTTTACACTGTTAAAAATTGAACTGTTATTTAAAAACAACAGCAGAAACATATTTTATTTTATTTATTATTTATTATATTATTATTTCTATTATGTCCTGAAACTATTATTTCCAATGCATTAAATTTAATTAATATATTACATTTGTTATCATAATTTATTTTGTTATTATTGATTAAATGCATTTGAAATCATCATCACATAAAAAAAGAAAAAATAGCCCTTATATGAACTCAGTGTCCCGTTTATAGTATAGGAGTAGGACTACAATAACATGAAAAAATATATTAATTAATAAATCATCTGTTTTGTGGTAGTCAAAAAATTTGCATATTTAAGTACAATGGGTTTTTTTTGACTAAATTAAGCATTTTCAAGGATAAAAAAATGACTAAAATAACAAAAAGGTTTCAAAAATGTTGTGATGATATGTAGTATTCTACACTGGTCACTAGGTGTCTGTCATTTTACACCGATGAGAAGATTGTGAAGCCAATGTGTGAAGAGGGGTGTTATTTCATGTCTAGAGGGCTCTAATAATATTAAAAACCCATATTAAGAAGGTCGTAAACAGGTTTTCTGTGCTCTAACTACAAAATATTCCGTTTATACGTCAAAAATCCTATTGTGTGGAAATTCACTTATCATGGTCGGGTCTGGAACCAATTAACGGCAATAAACGAGGGATTAGTGTACGCTGACATTGTTATATAGTTAGCAATGTTGTAATAAAACAAAGCAAAACAATTTTGTAATAATGTTACATATGATCTCATAATTTAACTTTCTGCGGTAAATGCGAGTTCTCTAAGTGGTTGACATTTCTACTTGTCGCGCAAAACACAATTGACAGAACTACTCAGTGACCCGGTTACTAAAAATAATCCACGCTGTGACCTGTTTTCTGGGAGAATATTTTGTTTAGGGGGCTGCAGGGAGGAAAGAAAGTGGTCCATGTAACAGCTGTTCACAGTGACATGCATGGATTGCTTAAGTTGAACGCCATGCTTTGTGGGCGTCACATTGGGGTGAGGTGAGCAGCACGAGTGGAGGACAGACGCTGCCATCAAATCAACCATTCCTTTCAAACAGGGGAGAAACACGACCGCAAGGAAAAATGTCATTTAACACATCTGTGCAGGCTAGCACCTTTTAGCGAAATCAATAAGTGAAGCACAATTATGGCTTGAGCGATGTTCTCCAATCATGTTCTGTTATGATCAATTTGTAGGGAAAAAGTGCAAATGTATGATGTTTACAAGGTGCATGGCAAAACAATGCTGATATCCTTCAATCCTCTATAATTACTCATCTTTTCATTACTTTGGCATGTCCTGCATTATTGATACATTGAGGGTTGTACATTATAGAAACTTTCTTTTTACTCCTGTATTGCTTTAATTTGGATGAATTTCTTCTTTACTTATTGATTGTGGTTTCTTATTTTCAATTACTCATTCATATATTTGTATTTTATTTAGTGCTGGGGTGCATGATAACGATCGGGCCGAAAAAATGCTCCAATGAGGCGAGATTGTCCGTACTGTGTGGATGAGCAAATCAAGCGCTCCTTTTTTCTCCTGGCATAACTTCCCCTGAGCTCACTTGTTCAACAAACAAACATTTGCCTTAGGAGGAAGACATTTTGCGGGCTAGTTGTACCAAATGCTCCACGATGAGGGGAAAAAAACCAAACCTGGAGCACACAAAAACCTTATCAGCCACCTGAAACACCAGCGCCACGGTGTCTGAGAAGTGCACAAGGTTGGCCAGAGACCACCCGTGGCGTCACACCGGCTGCTCGGAGCGTGTGCTGGAATACAGTACACCACGCCAGGTGGCTCTTCCCGCTCTGTACCCTTGTTCTTCTGATAGGAGTGATGTGGCAGTTGCGATGTCATGATATTTGATTAGGACAAACCAACAGCTACAGTTGGACAAATTCAAATTTGTTCGAGTCCTTCTTACCTTCAGGTACGCACAAACTAGATTAAATTTTAAAAGTAGCTATAAAAAAATCGGTCTTGAGAAGCAGATATCAGTATTGGTTTGAAAAAAAAGATATCATGCATCTCTAATATGTACTCTTGTGATTTTTACTTTGTATTAATGTACGGTATTATTTATTTTATTGATTTATTCAGTGTGTTGTATTATTTTCAATTATTCCCTCATATTTATTCATTATATTATTTTTTTTAAATGTACTTTTTATTTTGTTATTATTTACCCATTTTATTTAGTTTCCCACAGGACTGCAATTTATTTGTGGCGCTTGGTTGCAGTGGACTGGGGGCGGGGGGTTGTCTAATTTGCATAATTGCATGTCATTTTTATGGACGCCGTGGGAGACAAAGTGAATAAAAAACATGAAATGGCAAAATACAAATAAACTGTCTTCTGTCGGTTCTAAATTTGACAATTTCGTGGCCTAAATGAAGCATTGTCAACATTTTTAAGCATAAAAAGGCTAAATGAAGTAAAATACGGGGCTGCACAGTGGTTAGCGATTAGCATGTGTTGGCCAACAGCCTGGAGATCAGGAAGACTTGGGTTCGATTCTCCCTTGGGCATTTCTGTGTGGAGTTTGCATGTTCTCCCCGTGCGTGTGTGGGTTTTCTCCGGGTACTCCGGTTTCCTCCCACATTCCAAAAACATGCATGTTAGGTTAATTGGAGACTCTAAATTGTCCATAGGTATGAATGTGAGTGTGAATGCTTGTTTGTCTGCGATTGGCTGGCGACCAGTCCAGGGTGTACCCCACCTGTCGCCCGAAGTCAGCTGGGATAGGCTCCAGCATGCCCCCGCGACCCTGAAGAGGAGAAGCGGTATAGAAAATGGATGGATGGATGGAAGTAAAATACAAATTCCGAAGCCGCAAACGTCAAAGTCAAAGACGTTGCGATGATATGTAGTATGCTACACCGGTCACCAGGGGTCACTAATGTTACATTGATGAGACAATAGCCACCACAGGAAGTACTGTACAGAAACCGGAAGTAAAAAAAGGAACAACAACAGGGAACTCTCCCAATGCTAACATGTGTGGGTCTATAATATGTCTTATTTTCTTTTATTATGTCTACTAGGCCGCACTGTGGCCTAGTGGTTCACATGTTGGCCACACAGTCAGGAGATCTGGATGATCTGGGTTGGAATTTCCATTGGACATCTCTGTGTGGAGTTGGTATGTATGTTAATTGGTGATTCTAAATGATCCGTAGGTATGAATGAGAGTGTGAAAGGTTGTTTGTCTATATGTGACCTGTGATTGGCTGGCGACCAGTCCAGGGTGTACCCCGCCTCTCACCCAAAGGATAGGCTCCAGCATACTCCCACGTCTCTCGTGAGGACAAGCAGCATAAAAAAATGAATGAATGTCTCCTATATTGAGTCATAGGAGTATAATGGTGACTATAGGGGTGTTATTTCATGTCTAGAGGACTCTAATACTATTGAAAAGCACATTTAGAAGATCGTAAACAGGTTTTCTACGTATTATATGTCTTATTTTCACTTGTGTCTACTTTATTGGGTAATAGGAGTGTAAATGTGACTAAAGGGGTGTTACTTCATGTCTAGAGGGCTCTAATAATAATAATAATAATAAAAAAAAACATATTTAGAGGGTCGTAAACAGGCTTTCTATGTTGTAACTACAACAACATTCCATTTAGAACTAAGGAGTCCTCCTTCCCGGAACTGATTAACTGCGATAAACGAGGGCTATTCGATAGATGATGTACATGTAACAACTTTTGTCAGTGCATAACACTGAAGAAGAGGCTTCATTTTGTATTGGAATGAAGCAAAATGAGAAATGATCTGTCTGTGGTGCGTCAGGTAACGAGGCAGCAAGCTGGCTCTCAGAACACAACAAAACCTGTTTAAAAACCACTTGGATTGCTTCCAAATTCAGATGCATTAAAAAAAAAAGCGGCTTTTCACTGGAAAGACGACGGCACATGTCCTCGTGTAACACACAGACACCATGTTCTCCTGGTACACCAGCTGACGGGCGGGCGTCTGCTGCGGAGGCCGCGCTCGCTGATGTTTGCACAGGAGGAGGCGGAGGAATATGTAGGCGGCAACGCAGAGCGCCGTTTGCATGTGGTTAGCACTCGGCACAAGCGCG
The DNA here is from genome assembly GCF_027744805.1 of Dunckerocampus dactyliophorus. Lineage (NCBI taxonomy): Eukaryota > Metazoa > Chordata > Actinopteri > Syngnathiformes > Syngnathidae > Dunckerocampus > Dunckerocampus dactyliophorus. The sequence goes on along the minus strand of NC_072823.1, from coordinate 28,499,015 downwards.
CTGGGATCACATCAAAGACACACAAAGACGTGTCTCCTATGGGAGTTGTGTTCCTCCCTCCTGGTCTGAGTGGGGACAACACCAACACAACAGCCGGTTCACAGGATCCTAATTCCTTCTTGTGATGGAAGAACCATACACTTTGTCCTGGCTGCCCAGTACAGATGTGAAGACACTCGCCTCTCACGCAAAACACAGCCTAATACGGTTGAAAAGCACGAAAATACGCCACAAACACCAATACCACAACTGAACAACAGTGAAAGGTGACATATTATGATAGGTTATTATTATTTCGTATAAATTATCATAACATTAGAGGTTTATTTGGTCTCCAAAAATGTTGACAAGCGTCAATTTGTGAGACAATAAACATTTCACAACGCACCTGCATCGTTTTGTGACGCAGTGAAATGAAAACGTTTGTTTGCCCAGTCATATTTTTTCATTGTACTTTTCTTAAAATTTATGTTGAAATCCCGTCTCGTGGAGCCAATCTCGTGCATCGTCTCGCCTCGTGTGTCGGGTGTCACGTGGCGCCCCTGATGCACATCAACCGCTAGCGCTCCCGGACATGGACGCCTCTGAAAATGCCGTTCACGGTCGGTCATATACCGTACACTGCTCTGAGAACATGAAGGGAACACTGAAATCCCACATGCTACCTAGTTATCAATGAATGAAACATTCTTATTCATTTATTTTTTCTCTTTGCATAGTTGAACGTCCTGACAACAAAATCTGAAAATCAACAAAATCATATAATTATTATCATTATTACCCTTATTCCTATTATTTTTTATCATTAGTATTATCATTATTACTACTACTATTATTATTGGCGGTGTCTTGCTGTCCACCTGTAGACAGTTTGATTGTCAAGTGTTGAACTTTTCCCTTTTCGGTTTATATCTCAGTTGGACACAGTAGCATACTGTAGTAAATGTACTTTTTCACAAAGAAGCATTAGAATTAAAAACGGGTTCGTGTTGGAACTCAAATGAGAGGTTGAAACTCCAATGTAATTGGTATATATATATTTTTTAGTATTTTGGATCCTAACTACTGTTGACGGCCAAAACAACGGTGATTTTAACTTGAAAAACAAGCGTGGCTGTAGTAAAAAAGTTGGCTTGGCAAGGCCATGAAAATGGAAAACAATAGTGTTACTTTTAAGTGAAAATTGGCATTGTTTTGCCATTTGTTTACACAGCAGCAGCATTTTGGGGGCTTAGATCGTACCGTTATTGTGTAGTCATCGACACTGGTGTGACAATGTGTCAGCACTGTATATGCTACACACATGCTCACGTCGGCGTACACGGATTGTGGTATTTCAATCCAGATGACCGGAAATGCGACAATCACGCCTTAAAAGGCAACTATACCAGCCAATAGGGGCTCGCACGATTAAAACGTGACAAGATTTCTCATTCATAAAAAAAAAAAAAAAGTCTTGTGGGCACTAGGCCTGGGACTATAATACATTATTTAATTAATCTCACAATAAATGAAAGTGAACTCAATCATTTTGCCTGCCTTAATATATTGCCATGTGCATTCGTGTCTGTTTTCCTCCTCTCTTGCCTCCAAACAGGCAGGATGAGGGTTCACTCTGAGCATGAATGGAGTGAGCCCTTTTGTTAGTCATACAGTCTCTTTGTCTCGGTGGGTGGGGGCGTGGTTGCTAGTATACACGGAGTGCAGAAGAAAATTTTAAATAATTAAAAAAAAATTTTTTTTCATTGCACTTTTTTGAAAAGTAATGTTAAAATCTCATCTCGTCTTGTTCTCGTAGGCCCAATCTCGTGTATCGTCTCGTACCGCCTCGTGACACCCCCCCTACAAGCCAACATGAGAACACAAATCGCTAAGATGTGACGCAAATATGCCCCCCAGCATAGCGGCAATGTCAGAGCAATCTGACTGGTAGAAAAGCGAAAGCGAGCATCTGGCGGCGAGGAACCACAACTGCTAGCATGCGACAGCTTTTGCCGGGCGACACTACGACTCCCATTTGTGTTTGCCAAGGAACACGAAGTGCATAAGCGAGCGAAAAGTTGACAAGGAAAGGAAAACACAGACATGGCGACAGAAAGCAATTGAGAGACAATCACAGAGTAGACAGGAAATTGCTTTAAGACGACGGCAGCATGAAACAGAACGCTCTGACGGATAACAACCTTTCTGGGTACAGTGAGCGCTATTCAAAGCAGCACTAAGGCGCTACTTATGACAGTGACTCAGACCTCAGACGTTGCCGCTACAATCCAACATTGTGCTCAAATAACAACAACAGAAATCAATAGAAGCCACAATAAACCAAACATTTCGACACATGCTCCTCATTTAGTGACTTAGAAGCGAGTTCAAGTTGCGTGTGTGTGGTCGGCCGACCGACAATTCTTTCACATTTGTTGTGTTTGCGGCGGCTTCAAAGACCTACTGTGCATTTTGGGTATCGCTTTCAGAAAACGTGGTCTCGCAACTCAGATTTCGCCCCGAATTCTTGAGAAAAACAAACCTCAAAAGGCACAGGAGACACAGCAGCTTTGATGGCAAGAAGGGAAATATGCGATGACAACCACTTAACCGGAAATGGAACTTCTTGCAAAGTAGGGAACAGATAAACTTGCTCCTCTGCCCTGCCTGCTCGGTACAGTGTTCATCATAACACAACCGCATGTACGCCTTCTAAATATTTCAATATTTTTTTCCCGTGAATCCAAATGTCTGATACACAAATTACAAATATTACATTTTATTGTGCACTTTTTAAAATATTATTAAGCACTTTTTATTCGTGTATGACACTAACATGAAAGTAATAAAATCAAAAGAACACATTACAGTTTTTTATTTGATGTGTTAATAATAATAATAATGTTAAATATCTATGTTTCATATAAATCTAAATTGTAAATACTAAAATTACAAATGCGATGTATGTACTTCTTTTTACACTTGATACTTAAGAATGTTAAAAATCAGAAGAACACGTAATAAAACAAACTATTAAGCATAACACACACACACACACACACACACACACACACACACACGGAAAATATTTCAGTTGCATTACTTGGGAATTTGCTATTAAGTTATTTTTACACTTGTATGTAAAAAAATGTATTACAATTATTTAATATTAATCAATATTTGTTTCACATTAAAAAAAATACATTTTGCAATTACAAATATTTAATTGCGTTGTTTTAGGTTTTACTCCTGTTAACGTCTTTTTATACTTGTACAATGTTAAAAATCAAAGAACATTTGTACGTTTTTAAAAGGTATTTTTCAAATAAAAATATGACATATGGATGCTTTACATACAGTAAATCAATATTTATGTAATGTCAACATTAAAAAAAAAACCCAAACAAACATAAAACACAAAAAATTCAAATACAGCAGGAATGTATTACTTTGGCGCAAGCGTTATTTTTAGTCTTGTATGAAACATTTTACAAAAAATGTTTACAAAATTTTACAAAACACATTTTTTTCCTTGAAAAAAAATAAAAATAAAATAAAAATATGAAACCGCCCCTTTTTATATAAACAAACATGTATGTAACATAAACATAACAAAAACAACAAAAAAAAATCAAGCTAAAACACAAAAAATGAAAAATATTCCAACTGTACTACTTTGGGGTTTGCTATGAAGCTTTAACTTCTTTTTACTCTTCTGTGACAATTAAATTGATAAAAAAAAAAATCAAAATCAAAGAACACATCCATCCGTCTATTTTCTATGCCGCTTCTCCTCTTTAGGGTCGCATGTATGCTGGAGCCTATCCCAGCTGACTTCGGGCGAGAGGTGCAGTACACCCTGGACTGGTCGCCAACCAATCGCAGCCAACCATTCACACTCACATTCATACCTATGGACAATTTAGAGTCTCCAATTAACCTAACATGCATGTTTTTGGAATGTGGGAGGAAGCCGGAGTACCCGGAGAAAACCCACACACACACGGGGAGAACATGCAAACTCCACACAGAAATGCCCAACGGAGATTCAAACCCAGATCTTACCGATCTCAAAGAACACATTTCGGAGTAAAACAAAAATAAGAAATAGTCACGTTTTGCATAAATCAACATGTATGTAACATAAACAAAATGAACCCCAAATATAAAATACAAAAAATAAAATAAAATCAGTTGTACTGCTTTGGGGTTTTCTATTAAGCTTTGACTTCCTTTTATGCTTGTATGACACTTAAGAACGTTGCCTTCCGTGTACTATGTCCATCATTTTTCATTTTAAAGTTAAAATTGAACTAGGCCTGTCATGATAATACATTTTGCTGGACCATAATTGTCCAACAAATACTTGTCGATAATCGATATCAGAGACAACATTTTTTGAGACCATTTTTTCATTAATTATATGGCATGATAATGACAGTACATCGTATCAAAAGCAATGAACTTTAATTTCTGAAGAGTATTTAACATTGTAGTTGGAATGTCAACAGCTTTTAAATACATTTATATAAACAAAAAAACTTCAAATGAAATTAAAATAGACCCTGTCTCCTTCATGTACTGGGACAAAGAGGCTGAAAGAGAGGAGGGTTAACTCTCTCCGTTCATTCCACTGTAGCACCAATGCCTACAGGGAACAAACACGCATGCACGCACACGTCAATTTATCGAGGCAGGCAAAAATGACTGACTTTTTAAATTGTTTGATTAATCAATTTATCAATTATCGTGACAGACCTAGTTGCAACATTTTATTTTAACACATAACTTCTTTTTACACTTGTGTGACTCAAAGAAGATGTTACTTCAAACACTGCCTATAGACATGACGCACAATTTGACCCTGGAACAGACTATTCCCTATTTTTTCCTATGGGGCAAATTGTGAAACGTGTTTGACACAAAAATGGTGCACAAAAATGGAAAGGACACACCAGTGTTTAATAAACAATGTCTACGTTTGTAAACAGGGCAGCCATCAGAGCGTGGCCTGATCCCTCTCTGAATGTGTTTAGCATCTGGTTCATAGCGGCTTATGCATTTCGGCATCATTTGGCCATGATGACCAAGAAAAAAGTTGGATTAGCAACAGTCTCTGTGCAGGCAAATGAGCCGATTCTAATAAAACACGGTGTGGAACGCACGATGTGAACTCACGTACAAACTCTTGTTCCTCTCAAGCCCTCATTCGACGCAGATCCTGCAATCCTCGGACTGAAATCATCCACAAAAAAAGTAGAATTTGCTTGCATTGTGGCTCAGTGCACAGGCAGCTCTTGACATATTTTAAAGGAGCCTCGTCGTCGACATCCTCTTTTTCCACGGGTCTAATCCTGATCACAGGAGTTAAAGAGGCTTCAAAAGAGGTGTAGAAAAGGCAAATGTCGAGCACAGGTGGAATGAAGCCCGTTTGTATGCACACATCGTAGCACCCAACACGTGGCTACTCGGGGATAAACAAACGCTGCTAAATTTAGAAAGCGGCGCGCCTCATCGGCCGGCAGCTAATGAAGCCTCCCGCGGTCCGACATAAATAATAGCAAGACGCGTCGTGCCTTGCGCTAATGAAGACGGCATATCTGGAAATGTGATGATTTGATTGCGTAATTAATCAGCTGCCTAATGAAGACAAATGAGGAATTTTCTCTCTGCACACTTTCCGCTTGATTTTTCATGCAGCTGAACACTGGACTGCATCACCCATTGAAAAAGACTGAAAGCGTGACTGTGGCGCCCCCTATGGGTTGTGGTCAAAATGATTTCAAACACATTTTAGCACACATGCTATACAAATATCCTCAAAGTTTTATAATCAAAAGACAAATGCTTAATGATTTATGGACAATTACTTTCCAAGTGCTCCTGCCAACACGATTTGCTTGATGGCGGCCATGTTTCTCAACAAAGCTTGCTCAAATTTTACACATGTGCTGGTCAGTTCCCAAAAGGTGTGGACGAAATTTCTTGATGTTCGGCTAGGGTAGGGGTGGCTGTTTTGAAACCAAACGTCACCATGTTGTGTGCAGCGGTTCATGAGTAGAACTACCGTTTGCTAGGGCTGAACGATTAACCGTGTGAATGCTTGAAGCATGGTGCAAAATTATTTGACATTTTCCATGACTGCAATATTCCACTCATTGTACAGGCTGACGTGGCTCAGGTGGTAGAGTGGTCGTCTCCCAGCCTGATGGCGGCTGGTTCGATCCTCAGCAGGTGAATAGCAAACATTTATTCCACACTTCAGTTCGACGTCAGCCAGCCTAGTTACATTTGTGATATGATGCGATTTTGTCACCGTAACGGACACGGTTACAAGATCGTCATGTGACTCGGCTGTCTGTATGGCGTTTTCATTATACAACGTGGCTTTATATACAGAAACTGGCGAGGGGCGACTGCATGCTTTACAGTCGTTCTGCGACCCGGCTACACTGTTCGTGTGCGTGTCAGTCTCCATTTAAGGCAAATGTGTCAATCTCAGGCCCGTGTTGCAATTTCATCCGGCCCGCGGAACTGGAAAAATAGCAATGAGTTGGCCCGCCTCGCGGACTTGATCAAACAAAGTGTTTACAGCAATCTGCGTGATTAAGCGATTCCTCCGATATAAACTACTCCTCAGGCATTTTAATTTTATAAGTGTCAACAATATTGTCTATACAGTATTACAAAATTCACAACCATTCTTGATAAGGGTGCCAGATTCAGATCAAAAGTCACAATCATTTAACTGACCAACGACTAAAAACTATTACACCCTGTCTGTAAAGAGGCACAATACAGTCAAGAGTAATCATTTTAACTACAGCAAAGCATGCTGGGAAATGCGTAATCTGCCCATTCCACATCTGAATTACACATCTCACGTATTGTGATGTTTTTGTGTTTATATAAAACACTGTAGCTTGTGCCCAGACATTGAAAGAATGACGAAGAGGCAGTCCATCAACAATCGCTTTAGTGAAAGGAACAACCACGCCAAGAGCACCACAGCCGTATATCAGAAAGTATAAATTTCAAGCAGGGATGAACGGACACGAACAAATGCACATTCCCCCACTCTGATGTTAAAAAATGTCCGTCTACACGAATGAAGTTTAAAAAAAAAAATGGAAGGCCGCATAAACACACATTCACCAGCTGCCACGCACATTTTGTCCCAACCTGACAACCCAACCACCATTATATTGCATGTTCCACTCGTGAACCGAGATAAAAGATGTGCAGGCTGCTTACTGATCTCTTCGTCAGTTCTAATGAGATATTTCCTTAAAATCTAACCATACTGACTACTATGTTTTCCAGCCTGGATTATTGGGGCATGTCCTGTCATGTTGGTGACTTCAAATGAGCATCTGTGTGTGTGCACAGATGATGCATACGAGTGTGCTTCATTCACCAATTATGTTGGTTACAAGGACAAGAAGGTTGTAAGGTTTTTAATACTTTCAATATGCAGAATATACAAGTGATGAAAATTTCAGGATAAATAATAAGAAAGATACAAAGTTGGGGTGGTGGGTGGGCGCTAATGTCCAGTTCAGCCCACAACCTGAAGTAGGCTTTGACTTTTGGCCCCCAGTGCGATTGAGTTTGACACCCCTGATTTAAGAGATATAATACAGTGGAAGCTTGCTTTTTCTTATTCAGTTTTTCCATGATTTCTTCCATAGTAAATCATGTATATCCAATTCATCTGTTCCAGACACCCACAAACTAAATTTTAGAGAAAAATAATTACAGCTTTACATGCAAAATGATCATCAATGACGGATGAAATGGATACATTTCCCTGAAAATCTCTGTCGAAAACCAAATCATATGAAAACTTATGAAAACCAAGGTTTGACTGTATTGCTTTTATTTCCATCCATTGACCCTAGACTGGCAACATTTTCATTAAAAAACCCAAACATTCAAAAGCAATTGCAGAGACGGCTTTGTTGCACCCACTAAACTTTTTAGAGGTGATGTAATCCCCAAACAAAGTGCTGAGTCACTCGCAGACGCCAATAAAAATGTTGCAGCACAGCATGAACAGATGCGAAAGATAGCACATGGAGGTGTGTCACTGCAAAAGACACTACACACACACACACACACACACACACACACACACACACAAACACACACACGACACTCTTCCTCCAAAAGAGCAGTTCTCAGCAGAGGAAAATGAAAGATGATTGAAAAATGGCGGCAGACATGAACACATTTCAGGGCTTAGAGGAGAGAGTGAAGTGCTGACAAGGTAATCCCACGCTGACCATACACACAAACAACCACAATGTGCTCGTGTGACACTAAAAACCCCTCGCAGCACGTCCTGCTGCCACGCAGCACTCACACGCTCTTTTTTTAGAGCATCACGCTGCAGGTAGAGGTTGGAGCTAGAGTTAAAGGTCATTTTAAGATGTGTAGTAAAGCCTGCTTTAGTCAAAGACAATTTGGAACCTTTAGAAGTACTTAACATCAGGTAGGAGGCAGAGATTTCCACCTGGAAGCAGGAACGTTTGAAGGACAATACCGCGTTCAGAGTGCAGAAACTATTTAAGATGTGTAGCGAAGCCTGCTTTTTTTTAACTATTCTTTTATAAAGTCAGTTTGGAATCTTTAGAAGTACTTATATAAGGTATGGGGTGAAAAGTTTCCTCCTAGAAACAGGAACATGTTGAGGACAATAGTGTGCTTGGAGGGCAGAAACAATTTAAGATGAGTAGCAAAGCCTGCATTTTTTTTTGCTAAGTCCATTTTGAAACTGTTCGAATTACTTTAATAAAGTAGTAAGAAGAGCTTTCCACCTGGAAGCAGGAACATTTGGAGGACAACAGCGTGTTTTGAGTGCAGAAACTATTTAAGATGTATAGCGATGCCTGCTTTTTTTTCAAGGTCAATTTTGGGACCGTTAGAATGACTTTAATAAGGTAGTAGGAACAAATTTCCACCTGGAAGCATGAGGAACATCTGGAGGACAAGCATGTTTGCAGTGCAGAAACCATTTAAGATGTGTAGGGAAGCCTGCAGTTGTTTTTTTCCAACAAAGTAAATTTTGGGACATTTAGAAGTACGTAACATAAGGTAAGAAGTGGAGATTTCGACCTGGAAGCAAGAACATTTGGAGGACAATAGCGTGTTTTGAGTGCAGAAGCTATTTAAGATGTGTAGCTAAGCCTGCTTTTTTTTCCAAGGTCAATTTTGGGATCGTTAGAATGACTTTAATAAGGTAGTAAGGAGAGATTTCCACCTGGCAGCATGAGGAACGTTTGGAGGAACAATAGCATGTTCGGAGTGCAGAAATGATTTAAGATGTGTAGCAAAGCCTGTTTTTTATTTTACAAAGTCAGTTTGGAACCTTTAGAAGTACTTCATTTAAGGCAGGAGGCAGAGATTTCGACCTGGAAGCAGGAACATTTGGAGGACAATAGCGTGTTTTGAGTGCAGAAGCTATTTAAGATGTGTAGCTAAGCCTGCTTTTTTTTCAAGGTCAATTTTGGGACCGTTAGAATGACTTTAATAAGGTAGTAGGAACAAATTTCCACCTGGAAGCATGAGGAACATTTGGAGGACAATAGTGTGTTAGGATTGCAGAAATTATTGTGTAGCGAAGCCTGAATTTTTTAAATTATAATTTTACAAAATAATAATAATAATTAAATGTGTAATAATTAAATTTGGAACCTTTAGAAGTACTTAATATACGGTATGGGGTGAAAATTTCCACCTGGAAGCAAGAACATTTGGAGTGCAGAAACGATTTAAGATGTGTAGCGAAGCCTACTTTTTTTTTTTTTTTTTTTTTTTTTTTTTACAAAGTCAATTTTGTGACCATTAGAATTACTTTAATAGTAAGACGACAATGTATAGTGAAGCCTGTGTTTTTTTTTTTTGTTTTTTTTTTACATGGTCAATTATGGGACCGTTAGAATGACTTTAATAAGGTAGTAAGGAGAGATTTCCAGCTGGCAGCATGAGCAACGTTTGGAGGAACAATAGCATGTTCGGAGTGCAGAAATGATTTAAGATGTGTAGCAAAGCCTGTTTTTTAGTCAGTTTGGAACCTTTAGAAGTACTTCATTTAAGGCAGGAGGCAGAGATTTCCACCTGGAAGCAGGAACATTTGGAGGACAAAAGTGTGTTTGCAGTGCAGAAACTATTCAAGTTGTGTTGCGAAGCCTGCTTTTTTACATAGTCAATTTAGTCATTTAGAAGTACCATTAAAACATCACGTTCCTACAACAGGGGAATCTTCAAACTATTAAAAAGTGGTTCTAAACACCAACACGCATTATGCGCTGACCTTGCAAGTTGTGAGCGTGAACGTGTAAGAACATAATAGGATATACTGCACTGTACAGTATAAGGTTCATATTCAGCACTTTCCTTATCAGAGAGCTGCTTTTGACACATGCCAAGCCACGCCAAGCCTCTGACACTGACAAGTCTGTGCTGTAACGCAGATAAAAGTCAACAGCAGCTATTAAATTAGTCGACCCCCAGGGCCTCACAGCTGGGGGTGTGTAAAGGGTTAAACGCCTGACATGGCGAGGTTAGCATCCAATCATTCTCCATGTAGCTGGAAATGAGCGCTTGTCCTCCATTCACTAGCGGCAGCACAGGCGGCATTGTTAGAGATGAAACGTGACGTAGGAGACAGAGTGCAGACTCGCTTTCTTTGCTTTTGACAATGCTTGCTCATCCCGTGCTCGGTGAAATTGTTCCAGGAGTTTTTCTTTCTTTCCTTCGTTCTTTTTTTTCTTTAGCGAGGACGGTGTGACAACGGGCGAGCCAATTTCCATGTGAACAATTACCTTCTCCGTCAGGCTTGGCAGTTCATTTATTTCAATTTGAGCGACTGTGGGAGAAGAGGCAGGCATGTCGGCCGTCGTACTGGAGCGGACGACGTGGGGGTGCTGCTGGCGGTCCGGATGGTCCACCTGCTGAATGGACTTTAAAGCTGGACTCAGACTCCAATGACAGTCACACTCGGCTGCTCCCACTTTTCAGCCCAAGTATTTGTGAAACCGGGCTACTACTACTACTAGTACTACTACCACTACTACTACTACTGATTGTAGTAACTACTTTTCTGTTTTTTGTCCATAATATAAGACCGACATTGGGCATGCTACTTCTAGCTAGCATTCAGTGTATTCAACGTATTCACCGTGACAAAGACGCTGAATAGCTGACAGGAGGCTCACTCTTTCCCTTAATTTGACTGTACAACCAATGCACTCAGACACAAGCAGAGTGAACCCTCTCGTCATCCAGCCTGTCAAGACGAGGAAATGGAACAAGCATGCGTACATGTCGCACATGTCAATTTATTGAGGCGTCAAAATGATCAACCTGTTTTTTTTCTAGCGTTCGACTAATCATTTTATCCATTATGGTGTCAGGCCTGCATGTACTGTACCATTACACCACCAGGGATGACGTAAATATCAATATACGAATAATAATACGAATAATACTGCTATTCATTTCTATTGTGAAAAGGCAGTAAAAGACTGTACAAAACCCTGAATTTAGTGTGTGGATTAGCGCCAAAATGTAGTTGGCATCTTTCCTTGCTTGTGCCCCACCATTTCAAAGTGACACTTGGTGTACATTTTGGGTAAAAGCATGTCCTCCTACCGAGTGCTCACATAAAGGGCTGATCATACTGAGAGAGATAACATTTGCAGTAACTTGTAGCTGAGTTTACGTGTGGCCAAAAGGCAGGAATACATATATACATATATTTTTGGAAAACGTATGTTTTTGTGCCTCTCAATCTGTTGTACTCTCTCCAACATAAATGCAAACCGGAGTGAAGCATCTTGGGATAATCTTCCCGAGGCTAACTGTCCAAGCTGGATGCCACGGCGTGTGGACACAGCTGGCGCATGGCGGGAAGCTGATTAAAAACGCTCCGGTCGAGTCTGGCCTGCCTGGCGGAGAAGCCGCTACCCTCTGGGAGCCAAACGGCACCTTTGCCACATCCAGACGGCGGCGGATGCAAAACAAAACATAAACCACTAATGGACTCACTGTGCGGAGATTTGCACAGGAAGCCCACCATCACAATGAAAGCAACAAACAAACAGTCAAGAGGCGCGGATAAGACAAAAAGAGGTTGTTAAGGGAAGATGCTGAGGGCAGGAAGGGATCAAGGAGAGGGTGGGAAGTGCTTGTTAAGTCTCTGATTTAAAAAACCCCCAAAAAAACAGGAAGGCGGAAGGATGTGTAGGTGGTGATGAAATAAGCACTGGCTGATGTCTCCCCTCTTTAAATCACAAAAAGCACTTCTTCCTCTCTCGTTTGACATCACAGTCTTGGAACCACGCAGGACACTTCATTAGGCACACCTGCGCGCTCGAGCCTTTCTAAAAATATATCATGATATAAATGTTCATTTCAATGGAACAGCATCATTACTATTGTGCTTGTAGCTTGCACAGGCACGTGGAATACAGCAAAAAACATTATGTTCCTCTCGTTTGTCGGTTGGTGTGTGAAACACATTTTCAGGAAACCACAGGAAACAGAAATAATCTGTTCCAGGGTTAAAATGTTGCTGTCAAATAGCTTGTAACGACTGCACAGGCCATCCTACATCACACGGTAACGTTTTCAACTGTTATCCATGTGTAAATGTAAGACAACCACCACCGCAAAAATGCAACTCAAAGATCCTCAATATGACAGGAAAGTTCTGATGCTGTTTTTAAGAATCCTGTTACACAAATGATGAGTCTAAGATCCACTATATGACAGAGAGCGTTGCTGTTTTTAAGGACCCTGTTGCAAAAATGGGAGTCAATGAACCACTACGTATATGGCAGGAGTGCTTACTGTAAAAAGGTGAATGAAAATATCCTCTATGTGGCAGGAATGTTTACCCCAAAAATGCAAGTCAAAGATCCTTTATTTGACAAGAGAGCTCTGCTGTTGTTAAGGACCGACCACAAAAATGCAAGTCAAAGATCCTCTATATGACAGGACAGCCTACCGCAAAAAGGCGAGTCAGAGATCCTCTAATAAACAGCTCAGCACGGTTCTTTTTAACGACCTACCGCAACAATGCAAGTCAAAGATCCTATATATGACAGGAGAGCTCTGCTGTTTTTAAGGACCTGCAGCAAAACTGTGAGTCAAAGATCCTCTACAGTATATGACAGGAGAGCCTACTGCAAAAATGCCCATCAAAGATCCTCTATGGCACAGGAGAGCGCTGCTGTTTTTAAGGAGCTGCAGCAAAACTGCGAGTCAAAGATCCTCTATATGATAGGAGAGCCTACCGCAAACTACCTACTGATAGGAGCAATCTGCTGTTTCTGAGTTATCTACTGCAAAAATGCTCGTCAAAGATAATCTATATGACAGGAAGACTCTGCTTTTCCAACGGAAAAGCGCAGTTCTTTTTAACAACCTACCTCAAAAATGCAATGAAAAAATCTCATATAATAGCAGAGCTCTGCTGTTTCTAAGGACCTACAGCAAAAAGGCCAGTCAAAGATCCTCTATATCAGGGGTAGGGAACCTATGGCTCAGGAGCCAGATGTGGCTCTTTTGATGCCTGCATCTGGCTCTCAAACATGTCTTAAAACGATAAAAATGTATTTTTGTTTTTTTGTTCGCTGACCTTTTAATGTACATTACAGAAATCACAGTGTTAAAAATAACACTCAAAATATAAAACTTTGTTATGCATTTTAGTCCATCCATCCATTTTCTACCACAATGCGGGTGGCCAGAGCCAGTGCCAGCTGTCCTTCCAATATTTTCCGGGTCAAACACCAAAATTCGATTATCACTGGATAATGCGGTAGCCTATTCGCGGTAGCCTATTCGCATGAACTTCCCTTCCTTAAATCAAATAGTCAGATCGCTAATTCTGGAAAAAGAAAAAGATACGGAGTACGGTGCAAAAGCACGCAGCACCAGAAGTCGCATTAATGGTAAGAAGTAATTTATTTATTATTGGATTGCTTCAGTGTAACAATGTTAATAAAAAGAATAACTTTAGAGGTCCTCCTTAAAAATGCCCACATTTACTTGTACTCAATGTTAAAAAATATTATATGGCTCTCAAGGAAATCCATTTTAAAATATGTGGCTTTTATGGCTCTCTTAGCCAAAAAGGTTCCCGACCCCTGCTCTATATGATAGAAGAGCCTACCGTAAAAAGGCCAGTCAAAAATCCTCGAGTTGACAGGTGAGCTCTGCGGTTTTTAAGGACCTACCATAAAAACACAATTGAAGAATCACTTATATGACAGGAGAGTCTACCGCAAAAAGGCGAGGCAAAGCTGTGCTGTCTTTAAGAACCTACTGCAAAAATGCTAGTCAAAGATCCTTTATATGACCGGAGAGCACCTCTCTTTTTAAGGATCAACTACAAAAACAGGAGTCAAAGATTCCCCATGACAGGAGGACTCCGCTTGAGCCAATTTTGTGACTGTTAGAATCACACGCACGCGTTCAGTCTTTAAAAAGCCTCGCGCCCGCCCCAAGGCGTTCCCGAGCGCCGCAATTAAGAAGGCATGCAGGCAGGGTGACTGCTGGGAAGAAATCCATTACACACCTTATTGGCTGGAATGATTTCTCCTCGCCAACATCAACGGCAATGAGGCGTGAAGCTACGTTGGGTAATGTGGTTTTAGTCGCCGCCGCTAAAGGTTGGTTGCCGTGGCGATGCTCATCGCGCGGCGAAAAAGCGCACACGTGACAGCCTGCTTACACTAACGTTCGGATTTAACGGGATTAAGCAGCAAGGTGAACATCTTCTCAAGGGACGACACCAGACGATGATGGAAACTTGGATACGCCTTAGAGTAGTCAGTGTACAACTTGTACAGCACTATATATGTACTACCAATACACCGTCTTCTATGTCTAAATATCCGGACACACACGCCGCGAGTGCTGCCGACACTAAAGGAGCTGCGGTTCATTGACGGGTACTGTGACATCCTGTAATACTCACTGTGAGGTGTACTCTCTTGTGTTGCCAGATATTGACAGGACCTTTAACTTTTTTGCAGTAGATCCTTAGAAAAAGCAGAGTCCTCCTGTCGTATAGATGATCTTTGACAAGCATTTTTGCAGTAGATAAACGCAGCAGCGCATTGCTGTCATATACTGTGGAAGCTCTTTGTCTGGTGTGTGAGCAGAACGCTCCTGCCATATAGCAGATCTTGGACTTTTTGTGGTCGGCAATTAAAAACTACACAGCCCTCCTGTCAAAGACAAGATCTTTGGCTGGTGCGTTGGGTCTTGAAACACAGCAGAACGCTCCTGTCATTTAGATGATCTTTGACTTGCCTTTGTGCAGTAGATTCTTAAAAACAGCAGATTGCTCTTGTTATATAGAGGATCTTTGACCAGCATTTCATAAAATAAAATAATAAAATAAAACAATGAATGAATGAATGATCTTTGACTTGTGTTTTTGCTGTAGATACTTAAAAACAGCAGATTGCTCTTGTTATATAGAGGATCTTTGACTAGCATTTCATAAAATAAAATAAATTAAAATAAAACAATGAATGAATGAATGATCTTTGACTTGTGTTTTTGCTGTAGATCCTTAAAAACAGCAGAGCACTCCTGTCACATAGGTGATCGCTGACGAGCGTTTTGGCAGTCAGTATTTAAAAACTACAGAGCGCTCCTGTCATATATAGGATCTTTGGCAATAATGTCTGCGTGTTGAGTCATTTTCAGTTGATAGTAAATCTATATTGCAATACCAGCTGTACATTGACTCCTCTAAAGTACTTTTAAGTTTACTTTTGATTGTGTGGTGGCACGACGAACAGGTGACATCGCCAACTAGTGGCCCGGCATGCGCATTACACCATTTTAAGTCATTTTTGCAGCTCAACCTGAGCATATTTCTCCGCTGTACAACAGGCAGAAAGCGTTCCTTCTCGCTATTTAATGTTTGCGAGGATTTTGCGCAGCTAAAAGAGGCGTCCAGCCCTCCGCACGACACAGCATGCCAATCTGATAGCAAGAAAGGCTCCGAGCGTGTCAGAGCTCCAGCTCCAACACTTCCAAGCTCCAGCATCACAATACCCAGTCATCATCTTCACACTGACATGTTTTGACAAGTGACAGGCACCTGGCAGCTCCCGCAATGGAGCTATTGCCGCTCAGTCGATAACATGTGTGATTGCCTTCCTGCTGTTCTGTCATCCCTTCTTCTTCCTTGCAAAGGTCTCTTGCTTCCTGCAGTCCTGACAGGAAGCAAAGATTCCCACCTTGTGTTTTGGCCATACGCTTACCAGTCTGTGTTGTTTCCTTTCAATAAAAAACACTGCTAAGAGGTGTTCATTCCAATGTAATACGAGTCCACACAAAATGAAATGGTGTGGTGTGAATTTCACACCCCCGGGGCGAGTGAACATGGTCACTATCTGCCCAATGCCTCAAATCTGCATTAAACCACTTTGCTACTTTATTGCTATGATGTTTTAGACATTTTTATAATGATTTATTTGAATTGTTTTAATATTTTATAGTTTATTAATGATGTATTTTGACATAATATATACATATAATACATATTTAGTATTTTCGGCACTTTTTAAAATGTATTTCTCGGTTATTTTTAGAGTTGATTATTCCTTCAAAAGGTTTTATATTTAGATATATTTATATCAATAAATAATTACCTTATACAATGACCTACAGTATATTTATAAAGTATTACTTAGGTCACATTCATTATTTTAAGTCATTTATTTATTGGATTTATTTTTAGATTCAATCATTTTTCTCAAGCTTTTGTAATGTATTTTGTTTTGTATTTTAAGATTTAATAATTTGTTATTTTTTTAGATTTTTTTAATTATTTAAAAATACTTTTAAAATAAAATACTTTTTTAATTGTCTAATTTCCTTATAGTTATGACTTATTATATATTAAATTGTCTATATATAAATATATATATATATATATATATATGTGTGTGTGTATATAATTTGGGGGGGTTATATATTTTTTGAAAGCTTTCATAATGTGTTATTATTACTGGTATTAATGTTCAAACTCTGCTCATCTACCAAGTGTTGGTGCAGCTGCGGGCCACGGCAGCTGCTGAAGTGGGTCCAGACTAATGGCTAAACAAACACCATTATCAGCCTGTTGCGGCCAAAACGGCGAGCTGGAGGAGGCGCAGAGCAGCTGAGGTCCTTTTAATGCGTAATCCCCTGGAAGCGAAGCTATTGTATGGCATAGTAAAGGTACACAGGTGTGGTGAACGAACACAAAGCAGAATTTAGTGTAAGGTAAGAGAGCTGCGTGGCCTACTTACGTTCCTCTCTCAAGACAGCTGAAGAAGAAGTTAATGAGCCTGCTTCAGCTCCTTGATCAGCCCGCTGATTACGCCACATGATCAAGACAATTTAGCACGTGCGTCACCTGTGCGGTCATCTGCTTGTCGTATGTTCACAAGTCAGCAAGGCACATTTTCCCACAAACGCATTTCACGCATCAATCAGCGCTGCGATCCATTCGCAATCTCCTCCTTGCCGCCGCTCGATCGCACTCCCGTTCGCATTTGCTGGCGCGGACACAAACACACAATCAAGTGTGACTGAGCGAGCGAGCCCACTTAATGAAGAGTGGGTGATTAGGCCCGCTGAGAATAGGCCTGACCTTTCACCGCCACATCAGCTCCTCCGTGCACGTGAGTCAGTCCGTGTCTGGGAGATCTCTGGACCGCTGTACTTCACTTCAAATGTCACACACTTAAATGAAGCGGCCGGGCGGCCGGGATGAAGGGATGAGGGAAAAGCAGCGAGATAATTGTGCATATAGTCAAGCATGGTGGTGGTAGCCTCATGGTCGGGGGCTGCATGAGTGCTGCCGTAGCTCATGTCATCTTGCGCCTCACTTGTGTTGGCAGCTATTTAGACAAGCATGCACAGCGGCTACTCTAAAGTATATGAAGTTTACTTTCTACAGAAGATATTATAAAGTAGTTGCTGAAATGTGAGGGTAAAAAGTAACAGCGAAAGGAAAAAGTCCAATGTCATCAATCAATCTGTCCGACTGTCTCCGTGCATGACAAACAGCAAAAGTCATATTTTAAAGCTTGTGTACAGGAAAGATGGATGACTCGGCACTTCAGAGGCGATAGGGAGTCTGAGTCAGGCCTCAAGGGCTGGTTGGTGCGCGATGGCAGCGTTAGCCTAGCGTCTTTTATTTGCTACTGAGGACAGGGTGAGTTAGCCACTGTATGCCGACTCAAAGTTTTACAAACATTAGACAAATGCTCAACGACTTATGGACAAGTAGCTGTCCCGCCCCTCAAAGACAAAAGGTATGCACCAAATTTCATGGTGATTCGGCAAAACAGTAAAAAGTTACAGCAGGTTGTTTTGCAGAATATATGGCGATTCTCATCCAGAGACATTTTAAGTCAATCCAACTTATTATGGGGTCGAACTTTGGGGCTTAATAACGGCGCCACCATGTGGTGTATTTGCCAGTAAAATAATACCACAAGCAACACAGTCGGGGTGCATGTTTTGACAAATTTTCACCATTTTGTGTGCAGTGGTTCAGGAGCAGAAGAGCTCACACAAACAAAAGATACAAATAAATGAGGTCTTGTCATTTTTGAAATTTTGCTTCACAGCGGCCATGTTTTTACAACCAATCTTGCACAATTTTTCCCACACGTGCTTGTCAGTCCCAATTTTCACGGTGATTCAGCAAAATAGCATGAAGTTACAGAAGGTTGTTTTGCAGAATACATTGAGCTACTCATCCATCCTTTCATTTTCTGTGCCGCTTATCCTCATTAGGGTCGAGGGATTGAGCTACTCATGTGAGACATTTTAAGTCAATCCAATTTATTATGGGGTCAAACTTTGAGGCTTAATAACAGCGCCACCATGTGGTTTATTTGCCAGCATAAAAATACCACAAACAACACAACGGGGTGCATGTTTTCACAAATTTGCAGCGGTTCAGGAGCACAAGAGCTCACACAAACAAATGATACGAGGTGTTCTAATTTTTGATGTTTTGCTTCACGGCTGCCATGTTTTTCAACCAATCTTGCTCAAATTTTACACACTCGTGGTTGTCAGTCCCCTACAGGTGCACACCAAATTTCATGGGGAGTCGGAAAAACAGCATAAAGTTACAGCAGGTTGTTTTCCTGAATACACCGAGCTACTCGTGAGACATTTTAAGTCAATCCAACTTATTATGGGACCGAACTTTGGGGCTTAATAACAGCGCCATCATCTGGTGTATTTGCCAGTAAAATAATACCACAAACAACACAGTCAGGGTGCATGTTTTGACACATTTTCAACTTTTTGTGTGTAGCGGTTGAGGAGCAGAAAAGCTCACACAAACAAATGATACAAATACATGAGGTGTTCTAATTTTGGACGTTCTGCTTCATGGCGGCCATGTTTTTTAACCAATCTTGCTCAAATTTTACACACGCGTGCTTGTCAGTCCCCTGAAAATGCACCTCAATTTTCACGGTGATTCGATAAAACAATATAAAGTTACAGCAAGTTATTTTGCAGAATACACTGAGCTACTCATATGACTCATTTTAAGTCAGTAAGCAACTTAGTAACAGTTTTGTCAAATGTTCTCTCTTTTGTATGTTATGTTGTGTAAATGTGACCTTATAATATCTATTTATTTATCTGTACTGTACAGACTGAACTCCAAACTGAAACCAGCGAAATGCAACAAAATGGGAGAGCAGTGAAGCATACAAGAGTCAAAATGCGTGCCAAGTACGACAAAGTCATACATGTTGGGTTGGCAGGTCTGCATTAATACTGAAAGTCCTCCCTGCCTCTCACGCCCCCCCGACTGTTCACCGCCGCCCCAGCCACACATGGTACACAAACAAACCATATACATTTTTGGACGTTTTGCTTGATGGCGGCTATATTTTTCAACCAATCTTGCTCAAATTTGACACACATGTGCTTGTCAGTCCCCTAAACACGCGCACCACATTCCGTGACGATTGGACACAATAGTGTAAAGATACAGAGAGGAAATTTCAAGTCAGTCCAACTTCTGATGGTGTCAAACTTTGGAGTCTAATAACAGCGCCACCATGTGGTGTATTTGTCAGAAAAAGAACAGCACAGGCAACACAGTCAGCATGCATGTTTTGACCAATTTGGCCCTTTTGTGTGCAGCGGTACAGAAGTAGAAGAGTTAACAATTGCATTATCTGTTTTAATCTAGACCAGATTAATCTCACAATTAATGACATATATGATCAGTAAGTGACAAAAAGACCAAACCGAAAGCACAAAAGTAAGACAGCGAAAAACAAAACTTTTAGGTCAAAGCAATTATATGAATCAATACACAATTAGCCAAAGTGTCGTGTGCAAATATTAATCACACACGTTGTAGACACTCCTGAGCGTTTTTAGTAAGTACGCCCCGTCTGCTCGTCTTACGCCTGCTTGGCCTTCAGTTTATTGATGAGCTCACCAGTAGAAGTCAACATAAAGCCAGTCTCCGCTGTAATTATCCCTGAATAGCATGTTGAGGTGTGGAACAAACGCTCCTTTTTTCTCTCCCAAGAGATAGCGGTCCCAGTAGAAAGTGACGTGTTGCATGACGGTGGGGTTAATTAAGTTTGAAATCGGGAAAATGATCAGCCAGGCTGTCACTCAAATTGCCAGCTGCCCTCGAAAAAACACGCTTTTATTGTGTGTGAAGGAACAGACACTGAACACCAACAGCGTGCGGCGAAATGATACAACGATGAAGTGACTTGAATAAAACAGAACAAAGCTTTTTCAGTCGGGAGTGGTGACCTGCGGGTGCCTCGTCTATAAAGGTTGCCGAGCACAAAAACGTTGAAATGTGCCTATGCATCTTTTCACCGCAAATGAAAAATTCTATGCAGAACAAAAAGTGTGCATTCTTTCAGTCATGCCGCCTTCTTCAGACACGGGAATCAGTCGTGCCAATAAAGCTCATACAGTAGTCCCTCGTTTAATGTAGTTGATTGGTTCCAGACACAACTGTGATAAGTGAATTTCCTCCACTTATTTATAAATCACATAGAGTGGTACCGGGCCGCACTAGACTCTAGTGGTTAGCATGTTAAAAACTTTGCCTTGCCTTGCTTGTTTAGTGTTCAAAACTACCGTCCGGTTTGTTTACGCCACCACCTTTGATGTAAATGTGACGTGAGTGGCTCCGTCATCGGCGGTTCCCACGTCAGTCTATGAACCCGGCGGCGCTTCGATGGTGACAATCGGTGTTTCTGCCTGTCTCATTTTACATCCATAAGGCTCAGTTCTGCTTCCAACAACAAAACATAAGCATTCAAACTTACTGTAGCATCCCAAGTCAAACACAGCACGTCACCACCTCACCGGCACAGCGGTCTTTCCCCCTCACTGTGCCCGGACTGCTGTGTCACGGTGCCAGGGAGCTCACACCGGAAGTGCCACTGTACAGTGGCAGAGCTACATGGCGGCCAAGGGTGGCCGTGGTCACTCCCTGGCCACCCCAATGGCCAGCTACACATTTCAGGTATCACCTTATTGCCACCCCTATGTGAGTAATGGTCTCACCTTAGCCACACCAATAAAAAATGTCGCTGGTAGTTTATAGTAGGGACCATCAATAAATTACTGCTACGTTGAAGAGACTTTGTTTAAAAAAAAAAAAAAAGTCATATTCTAAATCACATCACAAATGGATCTATAACCATGTCAAATGATTAGTCCTAACCCAAAAGTATTTTGCATGCCCACATCTTTTATTGGATTGGCTTTTATTGAATTAGGGACCTGACTCACAAAGGTTTGTTACAAAAGCCAAACAATATTGTTGCTCATGCCGTGTAATAAAAGTACATTCCGCAATACTTTGGTTGCATTATTTTTAATACTTTGAAGAGCTATTTTCAAAACCATATTATTTCCACAAATTCATGTTTGTAACAAAAGCTTATTATTTAAAAAAAAAAAAAAAAAAAAAGGGATCAGTACCAGGTCGGATCGGATCGGCAAGACTATAAAAAAATCTGATTGGATTGGAACAAAAACAAAACGTGGATCGGGACATCCCTAGTTAGAAGTGATGCTAAACGTGCAGTTGTCTGTTCATTGTCATTTGCATCATAACTAACTAACTAACTGTAATGATTGGCTATAAAATGTCTTTTGTGTTAACATTTTTTCGGTGTCTAGAACTGATTAATTGGATTTACATTATTTTCTATGGCAAAATTTGCTTTGGTTAGAGTACGTTTTGCTTTGAGTCAGACTGTCTACGCTGTCTACAACCTTCTACATACCGTTTTTACCAGTATTAGAGCCCTCCAGACATGAAATAACATCCCTGTAGTGACGTTTGCGCAACTATTACCGAATATAGTAGACATAGTAAGAGATAAATAAGACTTGTGCTTATGTGTGTTGCTGTGCAGGAAGTGACGCTGGGGGTTCAGAGTTGAGTTTTAGCTTTGCATGGGTCACGGCCGCAACAGATGTTATTATTACATTATGTTATTATTATTGTGTGTGTTGTGAGATCATTCAAAGCGGCAATAACAGCCTGTTGTCCCGGCGATCAAGTCTGGTGCTTGTGTGTCAGTGTAGTGACCAGTGTAGTATACTATATAATACTTTAGTTCATTTAGCCATTTATTTGCTTGGAAATTATTGATTTAGGGCAACAATATGTAACATTTGCAAAAAAAATAACATAGATGATCTATAAAATACATAGCATCACATATATTCCACAACCGACAGTCGTCACTGGCCACTTCGGGATTCGAATTACGCAGCTTCACTCGTTTAAAACAAAAAAAATACATGACTTAATGAGTCACACTATTTCATGGTTGAATACAGCCCATTATTGGTCAAAAATATGCATATTTAAGCAAATTTTACTCCTTTTTTTGTTTAAATGAAATATTTTCAATGCTAAATGAAGTAAAATACAAATATAAGGCATTCAGAAGACGCATTGTTTTTTTTTTTTTAACAGTCGTGACACAATCATACACAATCCTCATGTGAGACATGAACACACGTCTTTCTCTTTTCTGTACATTCTAAAGATATGAAAACAGATAAAAAGCCTATAAAGCCTATTACAAAAATTTGCCAGCAACGCTCCACTTACATAATGTGACGTGCCTGTTAACCAAACTACAGCGACATTGTTATTATTACTGTTATTAACATTAACAAGCCAAAGAAGTACTTTACGTAGTGACACCTCACCACACCACACAGGCTAGCTACTCGCTGACTAGCAATTAGGCTTCACCTCACACTCGCTCACAGTGCGTCAGGCCAATACCGAAAGCCAACGCTGCATATTGCTGAGTTTGGAAAAGTTAAGTGTAGGTGTAGGTGATAATGTAGCGTTCCTTTCTATGTTGCTATGTGAAATCGTGCTTCCCTAGTCTCAAGCAACGGCTTGTTTCGACAACCGCTTTTGAGTCAGCCAATCGGAAGGGCCGCAAATTAACTGAACCTGCGAGGAAAGCCACCTCCTCAAAGCTAAACCGGGACCGTGGCTTTCACACGTGATGTATAGCAAGTTGATGAATGGCGAGGCATCCCCATTTTGAGTCCTCTTTGATGAATCGCTCAGTCTTCCAGTGATTACTATTTGCAATCAAAGGCAGACACACAAAGGTCATCAGGAATTAGCCCCCCTTCCCCCCCATAGCCCCTTCGTTTTCCACACAAAAATAAAATAAGCTGCTTTAATCAGGTTGCAGATGGCCTGATAAGCACCAGGGTGGCGGTTGAGGGCGACGCGTCTTTCATGACAGGTGTGCTCGCTAACAAATGTCAGCTGGAGCAGAAAGCATCAAAGTGTGGGCTGAACGTAGGCCGGCGTGGTGCACGCCATAAACGCCAGCCTTGACCTGCTGACAGCTTCACGTTCAGATGCGGAGATAGGGCCGACGTGTGCCACCGAAAGCCAGCGTTCCTTCTCTTTATCTCCTTCCTGAGCCTTCCGACGATAATTACAGCCGCCCCCTCGCTCCCTTTCTCTCTCTCTCTGGGATGCCGAGGATGGCAGCCAGGGAGGAATTATCGCCCGGGCCATCTCAAAAGCGAGCGAGCCAAGGTCGGGGCCCTGTGTTCAATTTCACTCGTGATTCCTGTCCACCTTACTTTCTCCTCTAACACTTATCCACTCCTCTCCGCTGGCCCACGCTCGCACTCGCCCATGAATTTCACTCTACGGCTAACCCCCATTTCCAGGACAGCCAGCAGCTTGACACCCATTCATTTCCAATCTCGCAGAGGAGTCACAGCGAGTGGAAATTGGCATCTCCATTTCTCTTGGACTAAAACTCAAGAGTTCTTTTTTGGAATTGGTGCCAACTGTGGATGCCAACTTTGCCACCCACCACTGACGCATTCATCTGATGGGTTCAGACAATGTCAGCGTGGAGCTTCTTAAAATATCCTTCCCTTCTTTTTTCATCACTAACCTTTGAACCCAAAGGGCTTTTAGGGTGTACGTGACTTAAGCACGATCCCCCCCTCCCTCTACCGGCCACTGCCATTCGGCTGTATTACTGCTATTTCCCTGGCTTTGTGGATTATTTCAAGTCGTTCTGATTATTTCTATTGTGAAAGGTGGCAGCTGTCATCAATTACTTGATTGCGTTAAGAAAATAACACGTCTTTATTGTGCATAGGAATGTACATGCAATCGTGGGTGAGAGAGTGTGGTGTGGGTTTTGGCCTTTTGGATTATTTGGAGTCTTAATTCATATTGTGGAATGTGTTAGTTATCATTACAGACTTGCGAGAAACAATCATGCTAATTAAATGACACGCCTGTAATGGATGAGTGCATGTGCCATGGGTTTTGACTTTTAGATTATTTTGAGTCTTTGTTTAAATTGCCATGATAAAATGTGTCGGTTACCACTAAGAACCTGCCAGGAGCGATCACGTTAATTACATGACACATTTTTAATGAGTGAGGAAGCACGTCGTGTGTTCTGACTTTTGGATTATTTGGAGTCTTTGTATTTAGTTTATGTTATGACGTGTGTCGGTTATCGTCAAGAGCTTGTGAGGAGCAATCACATTGATTTAATGACATGCTACATGTAATTGATCGGAGCGGCCCGCCACTACAAAATAAAAGCTGCCACCCCTTAAAAATGATTATTTTTTTACTTGAAGTAATATACTGTATAAATGGATATACTGTACTGTATATGCTATATATTGTAGATACATATATAGATTATTATTTGTGCACTGACTACAAACCTTGAAATCTATTTAAAATATCATAACAATGTTTCACTGCGCTTTATTTTGATAAACATGCACCGGAATCGCCTGTATGCCTGGTCTGACCACATAGAAGTACGCGTCTTGTGCTGACGTTCACTTTGTACCTTATCATCGTGACAACTGGCGGCGAAGCCAGCGTGTGTGATCGCTGTCGTTTCAACCTCATTCCAATATGCGGCATCCTCGTTTACACATTTTGCCTCTCACTGCCTCTTGGCCACAGCTAGCTGGCTCGCTTTCGTCCCGTGACGGGCGAGCTACAAGTCTCATTCATGCTAACTTACTTTTTTAAAGTGTCACTTAACAATCTTGCACGCTTGTTATCATTCTAATGCTGATGGCTTGTCTTCAAAACACTAGTTGTGTGTCTAAGTTGTTCAACAGAAAAATGGTAGTGTGTGCAGCTTTAGACAGTGATGCTGCAGCTCACCAGATGATGTCGAGTAGCTCGCCAAAGAATATTTGCTTCAGCTCTTAGAACTTAGAAAGTGTTCTATTCAAACATGACACCTGTAATTAATGACAAATGAGCAGACTGAGTGGAGATGCGCTTTGTAAATAAAGTACAAATTAAAAGCTGGCAGTCACGGAAAACACAAATAGGTCAGCTCTCCTTTCTTTTTGTCAAAGTAGCTTTAATAGTGCTGCAAGGTGGATACACCTGTGATATCATAACCCTGGACTCTCAATGTATACTCTTTATACAGGACACAATTCTATAACAAAAATATTTCAATTGTTATTTTATTTTGTGTTGTTTTGAACTAAAAAATATATTACTGAACAATGAATTTCCCATGTATTGGTATTACATGAAAACACAATCCGGTTTGTGTCAAATAGTACCAAATGTACTTTTGTACTAATACTAACATAGTACTATTGGACTAAATAGGTCAGGTAACAAAAGGAAGCTCGGCATTTTAGACTGTCTAAGTGCCCTCAGCAACTTTGCCATTAAATTTTAACAGTTTTGCAATGATCTCCGTTCATGGTCTGCTGGCTGTTGAAAAATGTTAAATAAATAAATAAATGTCCTAAAAATGGGCCACACGGTGGTTCAGTGGTTAGAATGTTGGCCAACACAGTAACAGTCTGTAGATCTAGAAAACCTGGGTTCGATTCTCCCTTGGGCATTTCTGTGTGGAGTTTGCATGTTCTCCCCGTGCGTGTGTGGGTTTTCTCCGGGTACTCCGGTTTCCTCCCACATTCCAAAAACATGCATGTTAGGTTAATTGGAGACTCTAAATTGTCCATAGGTATGAATGTGAGTGTGAATGCTTGTTTGTCTATGTGTGCCCTGCCATTGGCTGGCCACCAGTCCACCTGTCGCCCGAAGTCAGCTGGGATAGGCTCTAGCATGCCCCCTCATGACCCTAATGAGGAGAAGCGGTATAGAAAATGGATGGATGGATGTTTTCCCTCTTTTTACGCTGTTTATAATGTGCAAATAAATAAATAAGTCAATATTTATTTCTGTTATTCCCGTTAGTTAAATGACTTTCCTGCACACAGGAACGTAGTCGCAGGTGAGCGAGCGTGCCATGGGGTTTGACTTTTGGATTATTTGGAGTCTTTAGGTTAAATTTGTATTACCAAACGTGCCGGTTCTGATTAAGAGCTTGCGAGAAGCAATCGTATTACAGTCATTCTAGGCTACCAGTTGGCCCGGTGTGAGTGCACCCTTATTCTCCCGGCTGGATGCTGGGTGGCAATTTAAAAATGATCTATGCAAATGTAATTTGGCTGCGTGTCATCCAACACAGCCAATTAATGCGCGCGCTTCTCCAGCCCGACTATAAATGCACCCGGGTGGAGATATATAATGGCCAGATTAATGTGTTTTTCCAGGCACTCGCCTAATTGCCAAAAGACTCCGGTGGTGAGGCGGCGAACACGCGAGAGTGACTGAGGAGGCAGAAGGATGAACGGCATTAACTCTCTATCATTTATACAAACTTTACTGTCTCTCCAATTGGCTTTTATTGGCGGTAAAGTGATGGGGCCATATATTTTATATGGAGCCTGCTTGTTTCCACTTCAGCAGGGATGACTTGTTGAAGATGTTAGCGGGGATGAAGGATGCTGCAGCCTGGAGTGTCCTAGTCAAGACAAAGGACGGGCAGAATCACACATGAATCCACTAGTTTTTTCAAACCGCTGTTGACCGGGTCTCAACTACAGTGCGGCATACAAAATAAATAAACATGACAACCCCTCTGCATCGTGATCCCCACAAACTCAATTCATGAACTCGATTCATGAAACAACCAAGCTGAACTGTACCAATGTCATCAATCATGTGTGTACTTCACAGTCTTCTCATATGGGGTACACGGGGATACAAACAAGGGACATGTTTGTTTCTTTTGGGGGGTTTTGGGACCCCAAATTATATTGTAGAATTAGTCTTTTTGTGAACTCCAACTGCACTAAAGAAGAGGTCAATTTGACCTGAGGTTGTCTAACAGTTGTTTTCAGTTTTCTTTGTTTTGCTAAATCCCTTAAGTGTGAAGTGTATCCCTTACATAAGCCCGGGGTCTACCAATAATCTTAATGCTGATTCTGATCATTCTGGTAATGTCACGTGATTTGTTATCGTTGAGAACTCTTTTTAACTGTTGTTGAATAAATGAGTGGAGCCCCTTCCCCCTCAAACGGCAAATGTGTCTTTGAGCGCTTTCTCAAACCATGTGAGCTGTGGGGTTTTTCCATTGGGGTGGACAAGGTGAGACCATTACTCACATAGGGGTGGCAATAAGTTGATACCTGAAATGTTAGATGGCCATTGGGGTGGCTGGAGATTGACAGAGGGTGGCCACAGCCACCACGTAGCGCCGCCACTGCGTGCGAGCTCACCGCACCATGACACAGCAGTGAGGGCACAGTGAGGGGGAACTACCGCTGTAGATACAAGCTGAATATTCAACGTGAAACTAATCTCACCACGGACATGTCTGCGTGGTGGTGTTGCGTTTTCTTCTTACGTTAGTTAGGAACGTGAAACAGCAACCGGATCGGCCCGATCTCATGGCGGAAGCCGATATTATACGATCTTCAAAATACAGGCAAATACAGATTGTAGTTGACTATTAGTCACACCACATGGGCTTGCAGAGAGGTATCACAAACGTGTACCGAGTGGGAAATAGACTCGGGGCTTTCGGTTTGGTACCGCTGTGTACCCCTAATACAGTGGCCCGAAGTGTGGCCCGGGACCATTTGTTGTGTTTTTATTGGCCCATGGCACATTCTAAAACTATAATTTAATACAATTTTTTCAACTAAAAGAAAGTCATCATTTTACGCGAATAGCGTAACATGAGGGAAAAAAATAGTTTTAGCATCATAAAGTTGATACATTAAAAGTTGTAATATAATGAGAGAAAGAAAAAAAACACTGAATAAGGTTATATATGATTTTTGGAAAATGAGGTTTAATTTGGTATAATGTTATGAGAATAAAGCCAAAATATAATGGGAATAAAGTCAGAATTGCAAGAAGATTTACAAGAAGAAAGTTGAAATAGTTGGATTTTGAACAGCAGAAACATAAGAAAAGCACAATTTTATGAGGATAAAGTGAAAATATGAAGAGAAAAGTCACATTGAAACGAGAAAAACAGTTCCAAAGTCGTAATATTATAAGGGAAAATAATGTCATTTTGGTAGCATACACTTGAAACATTAAAGAAAAAATGTGTTATTTTTTTAAGTTGTAATATTATGAGACACAAATCAAAATAAAGTTTTACATTTTTGGAAAATTAGGTAGGGGAAAAAGTTACAATTTTATGAGAATGAAGTCAAAATATTGTGGGAATAAAGTCATAATATTACAAAAAAAATGAAAATGAAAAAGTTGAAATACTATGATAATAATACTGTAAATAATATTGCAAAAAAAGAGTAAAGACAGACACTCATACGTTTATACATAGAAGTCTTTTTCACCAATATGCTCACATGCAGTTTTTTCTTGAACTATAAATAACTTCTTAGCATATCTACTTTATAAATATCAAAGTGGCAGAGTTGCATCTTCACTTTGCAGTATGTGGCCCCCGCTGGAAAAAGTTTGGACACCCCTGCCCTAATATGTATCAACACGTGACGTGGGGTCTCACCCATTAAAAAGGTCCCCTAAAGCAAAAGTGACTTTAAGATGATGTTGTAAGAGCAATATCGGTGCTACAGCCTGGTTAACGTGAGACTAATCTACCAGTTTGTTTCGCTTCGGCAAATTGGTTCAGCTAGCATGATGTTAAATTGTGAATGTAATGTTAGCACTTTAGCACTTCCCGTCCGGAGAGCTAATGGCTTAGAGAACGTGCAAAAGGGAGCTAATGAAGAGTAATCCAACCATAATAAATGACAGAAGACAAGCTCCGGGATCCAAAAACAAGCACCTCAACCAATGAGGAGGCCTTTTGTTTAGCACCTCTCCACTGATTGTTCTCGTCACTGAGGGTGAGAACGCTAATCCAGCGTGGAAAGGGGAGCCGGGGGGGATTTACTCTAAGTATCCTTATTAGCGGGAATTCACTGATATGCTCAGGAGTGCGGGAGAAGGTAAGGTAGTGTAGTTGTGAATGCAGTGTAGGTGTCGTATGAATCTTTAATGCGCGGCTTAATGGCGAGGGAGGGCAGCGAGGAGGCGTGGAGAATACTAACAGTGAAAAGCAGCGGAATCTCCTCGGAGGCAAGCGAGCCCCCCGTATCACAATACTACCGATAAGTGGAAGCCTCCCAGGATCAAACCTAATTCTCCACAGCGCTTCCTTTTAGACACTTCCTTTAATACGGGAGAAGACGAGCAACTTCTCAGCAGCCAAAAAGAACCGATAAAGAAAGCGTCTTCTCAGGTGATAAACTCCTTAATCGCTTTTGTTAAAACACACACACTTTTGCAGGCAACGCGGCCACGCTACGTTGTTTTAATTACACGCACAAGAGCCTAATTAGCTCTATCTGTTCCACCGGAGGCTAACACGCACCCAATTAGACCAAATCAAAAAGGATGGTACAGTCAGACAAGAGAAGCGCGGCACTCTTTGTTCTTGCGTGGTATTCATCAAACGACACGGCAGAAGACGGCGCTTAACTTCCCCCAAAGGTGCTGATGTCACCGCCGAAACGCCGAGCTAGCTAGCGCCAAACTAATTAAACGCATCTTCTGGTGTCAGCGCAGGCGGACGCAGGTGGACGCCTCATCGCTTGTCGCAGGCTCCGATCACTCAGTCTCTCCGACGCCGATGGTAATCACGAGAGCGGAAAATTAAGCGTCAGTGGAGGCTAAACAACACGGCTCGCCATTATTGTTGTTACTGCGTTCATGCTTGAGGATCGGCGGCGGAAAACGGCATCTTCCCAATCGGCGACAGGGTTTAGTTAACTGCTGTTGACCAATAATGCACTGAGGACACTTTGCTACTCTAAACCTGCATTTTGGAATAAAAAACAAAAAGAAAATGTGTTTTTAAAATCGTCTATAACTGTACAAACCCTGCTTTCTTGATCACCGGTACCTTAAAATTAGCATCATAACTCCTATGTTGTTTGCTAACTTGCTAACAACCTCTGAGACTGAGGGCAGCAAGAAAACAGAGCACTGCAGCCAAGTGGAGACTGTGGAGTGAGTGTAATGTGTGCATGTCATCTCTAGCCTTGTATCCTCCCAATATATGATGACGATTGTGAAAAAGAAGTGGTTTAAGTCAACCATATGGTATCAACTTGGCACGCTTCCTCTCCCCACGGGTCAAGTACTGAAACGAGTACCTGATAGAACTACTTTAACACTCAATGGCGAGTGGAAACATGAAGAACCAAGAAGGTAGCTTGCAGATGCAAATGACAACATCTAAGTGTTCAGTCTACATTCCCCTTTTTGACCAGTAGGGGCAGATACTGTAAATCAGTGTTTTTGGGGGGGGTTTTTTGTTTCTTTTTACATTTTCTTGTCCCCTTTTGTGGATTTGCAGCATTTGAGAGCGCACACAATGGTTTCCCCGTGGGCGCCGCAACAGCCGAGCCACACACAGAGACGTTTGAGAAGACGCAGTTTTCCATCTCCACGGGTTTCCTCCTGTTAGCCATCGACAAGCGCGGCGCTCCTCCACTTTTCACCCGCATCTGCTCTCACGGAATTAGCCGCTAAAAGCAGCTCTGCAGTGTTTTTCACCCCGTCCATGATTACAGAACACGGCACATAAATCAAGTGGCCGCATGTAAACGTGCAGCGCTAAAGGAGGCAATGCTAATGATAAGTGGCATCTGGTGGAGCCGGTCCATTTCCTTGATTAGTTCTCTTCTACCTCTGCCGGGTTTATGGCCTGGCAATCCACATTCTGAATGGTCCCTGACAAGTTTGAGTGGTCTCGGCAAGGAGGGAGGTGGGCGGTGGTGCAGCCTGATTGTTACCATGGCGATGGTTGACAAGAAATGAGAGGGTTGGTGTGCAGCACTCGATAGCTGCGTGAGGCCACCACGTGGGAGATATTCCCAGGGTTTATAATCGCTGTCAGCCGTCAACTCCAGTGGCCTGTGCACAAATGTGTACTTATGTGCGTGTTGAATTTCAGCCTGGGAAAGTCATGCGGCCGTAAAGCTTCCAACTGGCAGCTCAAATCCCAAAATCCAACCTAGCAGCTTTGTCATGAGTGGCAATCTTCTGTCAGCAATCGCCATGTGGGTTCTTTTAAGGAGGAGACGCCAAAATGACAGAAAAGAGCTAAGGGAGAGAAAAATAAAACAGGTGGTAGCGTGATAACACAACTGTTTATGTGCGGGTTGATGACGAGCGTGTGCACTGACAGGGCCACTCGCTTACGTTACAAAGTGACCTGGGCTGAAAGAACAATATTAAACACGGTTATATTAATGATAACCGCCACCGTGCATAATTGACATAAACACGATGGCTTGGAATAATCCAAGGTCAAAGCCCCGTGTATTGCTGTATGCTTGCTCGTGCATGAGCACAGGCACCTGCACCTTAGATAGTGTCATATAATCAATGCAATCACTCCCCCCGCCAGTTGTTAACGATAACAGACACCGGGCATACCAAACAAATAGAACGACTAGAAATAAGCAACAAAGTCAAAGCCCACGGTTTGTTTGCTCATGCATGAGCACCTTAGACGGTGCTGTACAATCAATGCAAATCTCTCCTCCCGTCATTTATTAAGGATAACAGCCACCTGACATAACAGAAACAAGTAGAACGACTAGAAATAAGCAACAAAGTCAAAGCCTACAGTTTGTTTGCTCATGCAAGAGCACCTTGGACGGGGTTACAAAATCAATGCGGTCACTCCTCCCACCAGTTATTACTGATAAGTGACACCTTGCATAGCAGAAATAAATAGAACGACTAGAAAAGATCTAGAAAGTCAAAGCCTGCGGTTAGTTTGCTCATGCAAGAGCACCTTAGAAAAGGTCATAAAATCAATGCGATCACTCCTCCCGCCAGTGATTACTGATAATCGACACCTTGCATAGAAGAAATAAATAGAACAACTAGCAATAAGACAGAAAGTCAAAGCCCACCGTTTCTTTGACGATGATGTACAAGTCGCTCCTTCCGCCAGTTATTTATGACAACCGTCACCTTGCACCACAGAAATAAACACGAAGCCTCAAAATACTGTATGCCATGAAGTGATGGCAACCTAAACGCTGTCGAGTCGTGTGGGTGCAGCTTTCCTCGGGATCCCATTAACTCATCTCGAATATTTAAATCAATACTGGATATGCTTGTATGGAAAATGGTATGAAAAATTTGGGACATGTTTAGTCGAGTGTAAAAAATTATTTATTATTATTTTTTTTTAAATTGATACAGCAAGAAATATAATACATATATATATATATATATATATATATTTTTTTCACTGAGTTATTATAAAAATATCTATAATTTATTTATTAATTGAAATAAAATTTTACAATAAATCATGTATTTATTACTAAAAGCACTTTTCTAATGTTTTCACTCACGCACATATTTTTACTGTATTTATAATATAATATAAAATGGCCCCCTATTGGTGGAAATTCATTTGATATGTAACAATCTGCACGGTGGTATGACTCAGGTCGTAGAGCGGTTGGCTCCCAAACCTTTGGTTGCTGCTTGGATCCTCAGTTGGTGACATTTCTAGGGTACTTCAACATTCATTCTACTTTTCAGTTCAGCTTCAGCATTCACACGCAATTTCTACTCAAATAGCTTCATCTAGTTTTTATTTCGCTGCTGCAACACGTTGATTTTCCCTACTTTGAAATCAACAAAGGCGTGATCGCACGACATGATGGAGTCACACTATCCTCCAGAAACTCAAAATCTTGAAATCCTCCGAGTCCTTCGGTCCTTTAGCCCACAATTGTTGTCAAGTCCCTCAGCAAACAAATGTTATCAATATTTCACGTTTACAGCTGAACTTGTGAGGTTGCGAGAAGGCACCAGACAGAAAAGCCTGTAAATGCTGTGCCTGCAGCTACGACTGTCACAGGCATCGACAAAAACCACAAAAAAAAAAAGTCATTCCGCTGAGGCATGCCAGATGAGTCTCTTCTACTCATCAACTTACAAGCTGAAGTTTCATTAGGAGGCACTTAATAGAGACTTGGAGGCACGTTTACAATCTCTCCGGTGTTGGGGGGGAGGATGTGGATAAGGCTGGAGTTCATCTCCATCACGATAAATAACACTGATTACTGGATGCTGAGGGAAGGCTGTTTGAAATTGCAAAGTGCAAAAGAGACAACACAAGCAGTTGGGGTCCATGCCAAAGGAGGCTTTGGAATAGTAAAATTCATCATTGCTAGCATGGTGGAAGAGTGGTTGTCACTGTTTCCTCGTGGTAAGAAACTCCATGGTGTGAGTCCATCTTGGAACACATTGAATAATGGACTTTCAGGCCTCTATGTGGAGATGCATGTCTGCCTGCTACAAGGTATTTAATTTGCTCCGTCACCCGGTTGTTAATAATAACCACCACCTTGCATAATTAAAATAAAAGGAATCCACAAAGTCAAAGCGTGGACACAGACACACAAAATGTATGCGTAATACAAACGATGCAATCGATCCCCACGCCAGTTATTAGTGATGATCACCACCTTGAATAATATAAATAAAAAGACTAGAAATAATCCACAAAGTCAAAACCCACGGTACACTCAATATAAGCGTCACAAAATCAATGTAATCGCTCCTCAAACCAGTTATTAATAATAACCACCACCTTGCATAATAGAAATAAATAGAATCCACAAAGTCAAAGCATGGACACAGACACACAAAATGTATGCGTAATACAAACGATGCAATCGATCCACACGCCAGTTATTAGTGATGATCACCACCTTGAATAATATAAATAAATAGAAAGACTAGAAATAATCCACAAAGTCAAAACCCACGGTACACTCATTGTAAGCGTGACGAAATCAATGTAATCGCTCCTCAAACCAGTTATTAATAATAACAACCACCTTGCATAATAGAAATAAATAACAAGACTAGAAATAATCCACAAAGTCAAAGCTCCCTCATACACGGTCTATTGGCGTCTTTTCAAAAAGTAACGTTGACTGCCAAAACGTCTATTTACGTTTTTTGCTTTTTTTCGCCGGAGCTACCTATCAAAGTTTAATTCATCTTGTGCGTGAATTTCTGCCTTGTAGGCATTGAATTTATGTCCCAGTACAGTTCTCTTTTCCTCCAAGCGGCAGCGACAGATTTTCTATGACGTAGCGAAGACGGATTGTGAGTTGAGAGAGGAAAATGGCGAAACACATAGAAGAGCGGAGACAAATCATACAGGCAGCTAACACTGTCACAGAGCTTGTCTGGCGGTGGATCTGCCTTTAGTAGTGACGCCATCGCGAAAGATAGAGGCGACATGGGTGACGTAGACACAAATGCAGTTGACAATGGCAGCCGAAGCAACAAGCTAGTGGTTAGCGTTGCTGAGCCATGTGGCGCGACAACGGATTGGTCAGCAGCAGGGATTCACCCCACATCCAGCAGACCCCACCGCCACTCTGCTTGAATTTGCCTCTCTGCAGAAAAAGCTCGCTTTCTCTGTTTTTTGGTCAAAATCAGTTGTTTTTGCTGAAACTACCCATTGTTCTACCGCCAATATCTAAAGACCCAAAAAGGCTAGAAACAAACTTTTTTTTTTCCTGATGAAAGAAGAGAGTCTATGTGTCAATGTTAGAGTCAATGTTTATGTAGTCTTGTATGGAGCTCTCTGCTCTGAACATGGCTGGCAGTCAATGGGTTAATGCTAACCACCACCTTACATAACAGAAATAAATAACAAGACTAAAAATAATGCACCAAGTCAAAGCCCAAGGTAAGCTCACTCAAGCATGGACACAGACACACACAATGTATACGTCATACAATCAATGTAATTGCTCCTCACACACAATAATAACCACCATATTTACTAGTTTGATTACCTCTCCATCCAGTTGGATGATAACCAACCCAGTTCACAGCAGAAATACATAAATAAATACAAAGACTAGAAATAATCCACAATGACAAAGCCCAGCTAGTGCTTGCATGGGAAGGTTAACGCGCAGCGTAGACACGGCATATGATCAACGCGATAGCTCCTCATACCAGTTATTTACAGTAATCGTCACCTTGCCTGAAATAAACGATGATTACATAAGAAAGACTCGTAGTAATCCACAAAGTCGAAGCCCTGTCTGCGGTGAACGCTCACTCCTGCGTGTTCACAGGCGTAGATGTGTCCCATAATCCTTGTGATCCCTCCTCCCCGCCAGTTATTAATAATAACTAGACATGCACAATGTCTTTTTTTCCAAACCGATACAGAAAACTTTCTGCTTCTCAAAACCAATATGATGCCAATATATCTACTTTTTTTTAAAATTTAGATTTAAGTGTAGTTTGTGCACACCTGGAGGTAATAAGGACTTGAACAAATTTGGATTTGACCACCTGTTGATTTGTCCTAAACAAATATCATGACATTACTAGTACCGCATTACCACTACTATCAGGAGAACCAGAGTATAAAGTGGAGGGAGCCACCTTCTGTGGCCCAGCAAAGTGCACTATATTCGGACACATGCTCCGAGCAGCCGGTGTGCCGCTACGGAGGTCAGGAGAACCAAAGTATAGAGTGGGTGGAGCCTCCTGCTGTGGCCCAGCAAGGTGCACTGTATTCGGGCACACGCTTTGAGCAGCCGGTGTGACGCCACGGAGGTCTCCGGCAAACCTTTTGCACTTTTTAAACGCCACTTTTTCAACATGCCCCAGGCGTGGTCGCGATGTGGCATTTCAGGTGGCTGATAAGGTTTTTTGTTTGCTCAATGGGCTCATCGTGTTTGTTTCCAAGTGAGCTCAGAGGAAGTTACGACAGGCCGTTAATGTCACGGGCAGGATAAAAAAGGAGTGCTTGATTTGCTCACCTGCACAGGTAATCTCACCTCATTGGAGCGCTTTTTTTTTTTTTAAATGATCGGTTATCTTTTTTTTTATCAGTATGACATCATAATTACCTCCTATTGTGCACCCCTAATAATAGCTGCGACTTTGTATAACAGAAATAAACAGAAAGCCTTGAAATAAGTCAGTAAGTCAGGAAAGTCACAATAATACAACATTGCTTCACGAAAAGATGGCACACTTCAACCTGAATGCTGTCAAGCAGCGCGAGTGCAGCCTTCAGTCATTTTTTTTTCCAGGGTATCACATTCTCCACGAGTAACTCGAAGAGCGCAAACAGACTCTGGCGAGCCTCTCTCCTCCTAACATGCTGAGAAAAACGGGAGGCCGCCTACCAACGTTAACTACATCAAGTCAAACCTGTAACGCTGCCGCCATTGAAAAATAATCCACGTTGCACTCGTTGGGTGAGGAGGCCATTTCTCTGCAGACGCAGTTCACCCCAGGGTCACGGTGGAGACGAATTGTTTTCAACAAAATTCAATAACTTGTTGGCGGGCAGCGAAGTGGTGGAATTAAACACATGTGCAGCCTGAATGGGCCAGTAGGGGGGAGGGGCGTATTAGTACCAGCCTCTTATTCAATTTATCTGAGATTGCTCATGCATTTGCATCATTTTGCCTTTCCTCCAGCAGCTCTCAAGGGCGATGACCTTGCCGTGCCGTGCTGTGGATGTGCTGTCTGGGGGTGTTTACAATGCAGCATGCCCGACATCACAAATCAGGGATTGCATGGTTTGTTGTAAGGGATTACCAGTCTGGACTTTTTTTTATTTAATCGTTGCATCGGCAAACAAGACACAGCAGCAAACAAACAATAAAAACACAGCAGTAAGAACATCTACAAAAGACTACATGTATGTCTGAAGGTCACATGGATGTTGTATATGGAATGCTGAGCGCCAACTAAATCAAGTTAAACGGAGGACCGGGAGAAGACAAAGTACTCAAAGGAACTGGACAAATCTTAAAGACGACATCATCTCGACTACAAGGAAAACTAAAGAACAACAACATGACGATCGAAAGGAAGAGCTGGAAATCTGACACCACACTGACCATGAATGCATTTTACGATACGACATGGGTCATGATTTGATGTCATCATATTTCATGAGCAAAAAACTTTACTACACGCAAGAACACAGCAGCAACATTAAATAAATGATGAATGATTCATCTTCAGAGGCATATACGAACATTTCAACAATATCACGAAACATATTTGTTTCACTTATCCACCATACACTTTGCTTAGCCGTTCACGCTGCATTTATTTATACGCTCTACAATGCTTTTGACACTTTTTTACTCTTGCATTTATTATGTATTCATTTGAATTTCCTTTAGTTCCTATTTTATAAAATGCATAATTTTTGGTAATTATTTTAATATATTTTTGCTACTTTTTTCAACATTTCATTTTTTATCATTTATCATTCATTGCGTTCATATGCTTTTGGTTAGTTTATATGCTGCATTTTTTTATACAGTAGTGAGAAAAAGTGTCTGGCGCCTTCCTAATTTCTTTTTTTGCATGTTTGTCACACGTTAATGTTTCAGATCATCAAACAAATTTAAATATTAGTCAATGACAACACAACTGAACACAAAATGCAGTTTTTAAATGAAACTTTTTATTATTAAGGGAAAAAAAAATCCAAAGCTACATGGCCCTGTGTGATAAAGTGATTGCCCCCTAAAGCTAATAAGTGGTTGGCCACCCTTAGCAGCAACAACTGCAATCAAGCGTTTGTGATAACTTGCAATGAGTCTCTTACACGCTGTGGAGGAATTTTGGCCCACTCATCTTTGCAGAATTGTTGTCATTCAGCCACATTGGAGGCTTTTCCAGCATGAAGCGCCTTTTTAAGGTCATACCACAGCATCTCAATAGAATTCAGGTCAGGACTTTGACTAGGCCACTCCAAAGTCTTCATTTTGTTTTTCTTCAGCCATTCAGAGGTGGACTTGCTGGTGTGTTTTGGATCATTGTCCTGCTGCAGAACCCAAGTTGGTTCCAGCTTGAGGTCACCAACAGACATTCTCCTTCAGGATTTTGTGGTAGACAGCAGGATTCATGGGTCCATTTATCACAGCAAATCTTCCAGGTCCTGAAGCAGGAAAACAGCCCCAGACCATCACACTACCACCACCATATTTTACTGTTGGTATGATGTTTTTCTGAAATGCTGCGTTACGCTTACGTCAGATGTAATGCGACACACAAGTATTTTCCCAAAGGTCTTGGGGATCATCAAGATGTTTCCTGGCAAAATTGAGAGGAGCCTTAATGTTCTTTTTGTTCAGCAGTGGTTTTGGTCTTGGAACTCTGCCATGCAGGCCCTTTTTGCCCAGTGTCTTTCTTATGGTGGAGTCATAAACACTGACCTTAACTGAGGCAAGTGAGGCCTGCAGTTCTTTGCATGTTGTTGTGGGGTCTTTTGTGACCTCTTGGCTGAGTCGTCACTGCGCTCTTGGGGTCGTTGTGGCTGGCTGGCCACTCCTGGGAACGTTCACCACTATTCCATGTTTTCGCCATTTGTGGCTAATGACTCTCACTGTGGTTCGCTGGAGTCCCAAAGCTTTAGAAACGGCTTTTATAACCTTTTCCAGACTGATAGACCTCAATTACTTTCCGGCAGGGGGCAACGTTATGTTTTTTTTTTTTTTATGTTTTTTGTAGTCTATATGCTACATTTATTTATACATTATAATGCTTTTATCAGTTTTGTACTCTTGTATTTATTATTTATTTTTTACATTTTTATTCATTTTATTTTTTAATTTTCAATTGTATTTTTTTTATTCATTATTTCTTTTGTTTTTATCAATTATTCAATTCTTAACATGTCTTATGTGTTTTCCTTTGATCTTTCCTCACTGCTTCTTTTCGGACATGTGTGTCTTTAATGTAACGTGTTAAGTTTGTTGGGAACAAATGCAACCATGACCATGACCATAGTGCACTTGACCATCAATACCAAAAGCTCAGACAGGTGACAAAGACAAATGATGTATTTCTCATTTCTCTCAACACAGAAGAAGGAAAGCATTAATCACAAAAAAGCTTACAGTCACATTGTGGACATCACATATAGTTAGTTTTGTTTTTTTTTTTTAGAAAGCCATAATATGTTTAATATCTAAGCTCTTTATCCTATATGGAACGACAGTGTGATTTGGTTTGACACGGCCGAGAGACGAATCCTCTTACTTTGGTCTTTATGAGGTCAGCAGTGGAAATGATGGAGTTCAGACAGATGGGCCCTGAGGGGATAAAGCAGGGGGGAAAATGGGATAAAAAAAAAAATAGGGAGGGGCTGTCAAATCAAGCTGGAATTTTAATACTGAGACGGAAATATTTATAAAAAAAAAAAAAAAAGAAAGACGAGTGACCGGCGTCTGGATTTGAAAAGTGGGGGGAAGCAGATTAGAGCTGTCAGGGAGGATGAGCTTTGTTTGCTCAGTTCCAGCACAACTTTTTGACAAGAAAACATCTCTAGTGCACCAACTTTAGCAGACCATCGCCCAGATGTGGACGTGACGTCATTCAACACATCTAATAGCGAACTCCAGTTCATTTATAGAACAAACATCTGTCATTTATACATTCACCCAACAGAAACAGACATACAAGTCCCTGAGTGCGCAATTTCATAACATCAGCAGCAAGTACTCTCAACATCAGGAGCTAAGTACACTCAACATCAGCAGCAAGTACAGTATCTTCAACACCAACAGCAAAGTACACTCAACATTAGCAGCAGCAAAGTACACACATCAGGAGCAAAGTACACTCAACATCGGCAGCAAATATAAGCACTACTTCAGCATAAAGTGCATACACACCAGGATCATAGTACACTCAACATCAGGAGCAAGCGCGCTCACCATCAGGAGCGAATACACTCACACCAGGAGCATAGTACACTCACATCAGGAGCAGAGAACACTCAACAACATCAGCGAAGTACACACAACATCAGGAACAAGTGCACTCAACACATCTGCATCAAGTATACTCAACATCAGGTCCAAAGTACACTCAACATCAGCAGCAAATACAGTCAACACCAAGAGCAAGTACACTCAACATGAGCAGCAAAGTACTCTCAACATCAGGAGCAAAGTACAATCAACCAAGTATACTCAATACATCAGCATCCATTGCACTCACACCCGGAGAATAGTACACTCAACATCAGGAGCAAGTACACTCACACCAGGAGCAGAGAACACTTAACGTCAGCAGCAAAGTACACACGACATCAGGTACAAGTTCACTCAACACATCTGCATCAAGTATACTCAACATCAGGTCCAAAGTACACTCAACATCAGCAGCAAATACAGTCAACACCAAGAGCAAGTACACTCAACACCAAGAGCAAGTATCCTCGACACCAAGAGCAAGTACCCAGCCCCAGTCCATGATGTTACCACCATCATGCTTGACTGTAGGCAAGATGCAATTATCCTGTTACTCACTTGTGTCGGCAGATATTTTGTCCATTTGTGTTGAGTAAATGGACAGCCATGTTGCACCGCAGCTCCCCAGCTTTCGTGCAGCCCCAGACCGGTACGATACTGCCACCAAGCTTGACTGTAGGATAGACACAATTACAGTCAAACCTGTCTTAGCAGCCACCTGTATAGAACGGCCACCTGCCTATAGCGGCCACTGAAAAATCCCCCGCAGAAAATGTACGTGTTATAGACCCTGTGTATAGCGGTCACCTATCCAATGCGGCCAGCGGCCACCCATTTTGTCTCCCTTGGTCAATATCTGACCGCATGTAGCGGCCAAAATGCCGACTCATGCAGAAGCTTCATGCACGAAAAGTTTAGTTTTTTAAGCAATGAAGCCGTGGTGTGTTGACTTTAATTACTGAGTCCTAGTTGGACATAAAAAAGCCGTCTTCTTACTTTGCAATGCCGCCCTGAAAAGATTCAATGACGGCCAAAACGGTAATCTTCCCACTTTGCAATGCTGTGAATAGATTCTAAAATAGCCAAAACTCTCGAATAAAACATCTAAAATATCACTTAATTGCCGACTAATTAGAGGTTAGAAGTCCATTCAATAAGAAATGAGCAATGGTATTGTTAGTTTACGACGATCTTCGCACCTCCTCCGCACTCAATTGTTCACGCACACACCCATTCATGACTGCTTCACGTGTGTCCTGTACATACTGTATATCCTCGGGCTCGTTCACAAAAATTTTTATTTCTTGCTTTTAAAATCGTGTTTTAAAAAAAAAATCAAAGATGGAAATTTGTGACGTTCTGCAGGACAGGAGCGAGCGTCCCCTGTCCTGCGCTCTTATTTGGCGGGCTGTGCCTTCTCCGGGGAGGAAGAGGCAGCCGCTTCATGCCTGGTGGCCGCGCAGCTGCGGTCAATTAATATTTGTGGCGGATAAAAGGCCAGTGCTAACGCAATGTGCGGCGCTGGTTCATTGTTGTTATTAATATTACTAGTTTCCTCACCGGAGCTGTTAGCTAGATTTACTTACCTGTTTATGTGTCAACAGAGCGTTTTCTCCTATGTCTCTTGGTTTTGCTCCAGTCTTTTTGTGAATACATGTTAATATGTGTGCACACAAATTCAAAATGGCCGCCAACCTGTCTATAGCGGCCACCTGGCTATAGTGGCCACTTTTGCCGTTTCCCTTCTGTGGCTGTTATAGACAGGTTTGACTGTACCTTTCTACTCACTTGTGTGTGTCAACCCATTTTTAGTAGATGCAGTACAAGCTGCACACTGACTATTCTAAAGTATATCCAAGTTACTTTCTATAGTATTATGTCTTGGCAAGAGATCATGCCGAAATGTGAGGGGTGTACTGACCTATATGATATACAGATTCACAAAATCAGGTGTTGATGGAGGGCAAGAGCGCACGTTCTCCTGGAAACTTGATGTGCCTGCCCAAACCCCCCGCCCCAATCCATGAGGTCGCTGTAAAAATGACTAGTGGCCAAGTGCTCTTTGAAGTGAAGCTTTGATAAAATGTGCCTTTTTTCCACATGGACGCTCCGATCCACAGAAGCGGTCTGCTGCAGAAATTACTACCGGCACCGCCACGTTCTCTCCCCCGCCCCCCACACTGCATCCACCTTCCCCCCCGCTCCTCACTTTACCTCCCTGCATCTTTTAGGGAATGAAAGATGCAGGCAGTCTCCATCCTCAGGGCAAACAAACACACAACCCTGACAACCATCTCCTCCTCGCGACAAGCAATCCCTCTCGGCGGGGCTGTCCAAAGAAAAGTGTCGATGCTAACAAAATGCATGACAGCCACTCGGTTATGTTAACAGCCTGTGCGCGCACACACACGCATACATACATACATACATACATATATATATATATATATATATACACACACACACACATATATATACTGTATATACACTATATATACACATATACAGTATATATGGTTGGACAAAGGACTCTATGTGTTGCTGACTCACTGACTGTGCTTTTTTTTTATTGAGGTGTGGCTGCTAAATAACCCGCCACGGGGCCAAAGAAAGTTGTGAGTGCCAGCAATTTGATAAAGAAGGTGAGAAAGACGACTGAATCCAAGAAAGAAGTACGCCAAGTGCACAGATGGCGTCCCCACCCGTCCTCCTGCTACGCTCCACGCCAAGAGTCTTCAGTCAAGGTAAAAGTGATGTTTCATGTTCATTTATCCATTTCATTTTTTCTTGCACGTAAAACTATACTTATCCTCGATAAAATGTAGTTTGGTCCTATTTTTGGGTGTCTGCAAGGGATTAAATGAATTTACATTATTTCAGATGAGGAAAATAGCTTTGGTTGTCGTACGTTTTAGTTTTTGTCTGACCTTTTGGAAGGCATTAAAAACAAATACTGATATAGTTATAATCTGATCATCTTTAGAATGCATATTATTTTAGAAGCCAAACCCCTTACTTGTCTAACCCCAGCGACTACCTGGAACTACGCTCTTCATCACCGAAGTCCGACCAGAACTGGACTTAGGGGACCAAGTGGGGGTGAGTCGCTGTTGATGGACTACACTGCTGATGGGGATGTCATTCAACTTGATGTCAAAAAATCAGAACTATCCCTTTAATACCAAAAACTGATGCACTATTGTATTTTGCATTGTTTGCTGCATGTCAAACTATAATTATCTTCTGTAAAATGTATTTTTTGTTCATATTTTTGGGTGTCTGGAAAGGATTAATAGATTTACATTATTTCCTATGGGGAAAAATGTCTTTGGTTTTCGTATGTCCCAGTTTTTGGCTGATATTATGTAATGAAAACCAAAGTACGAACGTGTTTCACATTGTTTTACTACTTTTGTTGAATTTAATACATATTTTTAACCAATATTTTGGGTGTCTGGAAGGGATTAATACAATTATTTCCAATAGGAAAAAATGGTTTTGTTTTTAGTCAGAACTTTTGGAACTAATAAACGAGGCACTGATGTATTTGGCATTGTTTTCTGCACAAAAAACTATATTTATTTTCTATAAAATGTATTTTTGTTGATATTTTTGGGTGTCTGAAAAGCGTTAATTGGATTTAGTGTACATTATTTCCTATGGGGAAAATTGTGTCATTTTCCCCATAGGAAATTTTTTTTTACGTTTTGGTTTTTGTCTGACCTTTTGGAAGGCATTAATAACAAATACCAATAGACCAGTGTATTACACATGATTTTCTGCGTGTAAAGGTATAATTATTCTCTATAAAAATGTATTTTTGTTCCTATTTTGGGGTGTTTTACAGTCATTTCAAATTGGATTATACTTTGGATAAAATGGATTGCTGAGTTGTACATAAA
Organism: Dunckerocampus dactyliophorus; assembly: GCF_027744805.1. Lineage (NCBI taxonomy): Eukaryota > Metazoa > Chordata > Actinopteri > Syngnathiformes > Syngnathidae > Dunckerocampus > Dunckerocampus dactyliophorus. The sequence goes on along the minus strand of NC_072823.1, from coordinate 28,454,376 downwards.
AAAGCCTGCGTCCCAGCATTGTGTTGTCAATGATAAAGCATATTTCTTATTATTTGTGTTGATAGTTTCAGCATTCCAAGATTTTTACTTGCCGTTTTTGAACATTCGCATCACTTTTTAAATTTCTTTTTGTCGTTTTCTAATTTCTGACTGGTGTTATGAGTATCAATATTCAATTGCTCTGCCTTTTTTGCTGTTGTTTTTTTCTTGCTTTCTTGTTTCGGTCCAATAAAAAATGAGGAAGAAGGTGATGTGGCGTGGCACAGGTAGTCCCCCCCCCCCTCCCCTCCGAAAAAAAAGCCCATCAATATCCTGTCACAGCTGCCTGGGCAAGCTGGCATTGTCGGAATGTTGCGATAACAGCAGCCAGATAAGTAGCTTTCTAATAAAGCAAAAAGAAGTTGACTTGACCTCCACATCCATTAAAGGTCACAGCCAGCTCACTTTATTATTTCAAAAATAAAAAGCAAACAACTTACCAGACACTTGATAAGCAATGATGAATTCAAGAAGGCATTGGCAGCAGCAGCAGCAGCAGCGATAGATGGAATCCTTGCAGAGAGAACCTGCAATAAGACACAATAAGAATCCTCAGACTGGGGATAAGCCAGCGAGGGACGGGAGAGTCTGCTGTATGTCCTGACCTTGGATGTGTGGGAAAGGTCATAAATGCAATTTTCCGCCACACTCTTGGACGGTTCCCTGCGAGCAGAGACAAAGCAGAACATGATCACCGGTGCAATCAAAGACCTTTGTGTGCACAACAATGTGAGCATAGAAATGTGTGGTGTGGTATTAACACAGCCTTCTAGCATGCAAAAAGGACATTTTCATGATACATTACACACTTGAACACATTATGTATACACACGACACTCAATAGCATGTGATTGTCTAAAACACGGAAAGGAACACTAAAACAAACACTAAAAAACACCCAAATGTCCAATAAAAATATGATTTTTTCTGCAGAACTTTGTCATAGAAAGCTAGCTTCTTCTCGAGCTGCTCCGTAAACAAACCCTCACTCTGCTTCGTATCAAAGCCTGGTCTCCCTGGAGCTGCTGTGACGTAGTCCCTATGGGAGTCCAAACTTTTCCCACCGAGGGCCACGTACTGAAAAATGAATGGATGCAAGGGCCACTTTGACAGTTGATATGCTAAAAACTATGTACCTATACCATGAAAAACCTGCATCTCCGCTTTGTCATGTAGGTGAAAAGGCCTGTTGTTAGTATCAACGTCCGTCTTTGCGGTTCCCATTTTTGTGGGAAAAATAATCTTTGGATCTTAAATAATCTTGGAAACTTTCTTTGTGTAATACTATGACTTTATACCTGTAATATTCAAAGTTTCCCCCAACCTAATAAAAAAAAAAAAAACGCTTTATTTTGTTGTTTGTTTCTCGTTATGATTTTTTTTTAATAACATATTTTTCCTTTAATATTTCAACTTTTTTCTGTTTCTGCTGTTTGTATTTTAATTGTGCAAATATTTCAACTTTCTTCTTGTGAACGTTCTTGTTGTAATTAATGACTTTACTCCAATAATATTTTGACTTTTCATAGTATTATTACTTTTTCCACAACCTATGTTTCCAAAAATTGCAACTTTATTCATTGTTTTGTTTCTCAGAATATTACGACTTTAAAACATCTTTTTTCTCGAATACTACTACTAAAATGACATTATTTTTTCCTCATAATATTGCCAGTTTATTTTCGTAAATTTGCCACTTTTTTCTCAAAAGAATACAACTTTTTGCTTCTTTCTATTATTTAGACTTTTTCCTTGCACTGTGTTTTTTTTCATTTCTGTTGTTGCTTTTTAAATTTTCAGACTATTTCAACTTTCTTCTTGTAAATTTTCTTCTCATAATTATGCCTTTTTTTTCCAGAATATGTTCACTTTTTCTGCAACATAATTTTCCAAAAAGTACAACTTTGTTCATTGCTTTGTCTGTTTCACTGAATTGTACGACTTTAAAGAAGCATCTTTATTCCTTTAATATTTCAACTCTATGATACTAAAAAGACATTATTTTTCCTCATAATATTACAAGTTTAGTCTTGTAAAATTGTGTTTTTTTCTTGTTAAAATAGGACTCTTGTCTTTTAATATTTTGACATTATTCTTGTAAAATTATGGCAGTTTTTTTTTATTTCTGTTGTTGCTTTTTTCCAACTATTTCAACTTTTCTTTTCGTAATTCTGACTTTATTCCGATCATATTTTGACTTCATTCTTGTAGCATTGTAACCTTTTACGCAACCTAATTTTCCAAAAAGTAGAACTTTATTGTTTTTTGTGTTTCTCATAATATTATGACTTTAATTCTTATTTTTCTTAGTAGTATGCTACTAAAATGACATAAATTTTCCTCATATTATTACGATGTTATTCTCATAAAACTATTACTTTTTTTTCTCGTTGGATTACAACTTTTTTCTGTCAATATTTGGACTTTATTTTTATAAAATGACAATGACTGATGATTTTTTTTTTTTTTTTTTTTTTTTAGTTTTCTGGTTAAATTGTATTTTTAGAGCGTAGGCCGCACTTTGGTCACCCCTGCCCTATGATTACCGTAATGACCCATGTGTCACTGGAAAGCGCAGAGTCTCTGGCTTCAAGTAACCAGTGGAATATTTTCCATATGTTTAAAACGTACGGTAATTTAAAAATAGCACTGCAAAAGCAAGTTGGTACAGAAACATTCTTATGAACTTATTTTCCCACTAAGAATGTCATTGCGTGTATAGTAGAGACAATAAGGCTTTTATGACTGTGAACGGATTTACTCAGCCCCCATTATTTTCATTAATATCTCAAAGGTAAAATTGCCTTTTTGGCTTATGTTCTGATTAAATATGCGTGAGGATCAGTTGGAGGAACAAGTGGAGACTGCTAATGAGTAAAAAAAAAAAGAAGATATGACAGTAATGCTGCGTATGTTGCAATGAAATGAGGATAGAGGCGTTATTAGTCATGAGTGTAACTCATGTTGGCTGTTGGATTAAACATCAGCATGGACAATATTCCTTTCAAATAACTAACAGTATCAAAGATAAAAAACATCACATGGAGTCTGTTGTGGAGGATTGATGGGGCATCAAAGTAAGGAAAAAGATTGAATTCACATCAACTGACCGGCCATTTTTCTCCAAGTCTACATTCCAACCAATTGCACATTTTTAGAAAAGTCACACAAAAGAAAGACCCCATCCAATTTCCTCCTCGCCGCCTTTCTAAGAAGCACCCGCTCACGCCATCAGCGAGAGTGGAAGAGCCAAAAGTGCATATTCCGAGAAAAGTCAGCTTTAAAAAGGAAAGAAAGACTCACTTCAACCTAAAAAGCTACGTGGGGGCTGCCTTTGATGGACCGCGACTGCAGATGAGACACAAACCCTCCCCGGGTTCTCTTCAACCCCAAAAAGGATCTTTGATTAACATCTTTTGCAGCAAGTGCTTAAAAACAGCAGGGCAATCCTGTTATATAGAGGATCTTTGACCAGAAGCAGAGCCTTTAAAAACAGCACAGTGCTCATGTATACAACAGCTTCTTTAATTAGTGTTTTTTTGCAGTAGCTAGTTAAAAACAGTACAGCCATCCTCTCATATAGAGGAGTAGTATTTTTTACTGTAGATGCTTAAAACAGCAGAATGCTCCTGTCACATAGGGGATCTTTGACTACTGTTTCTGGGTAGGTTATGAAAAAACAGCAGCACAGTCCTGTCGTGTAAAGGATCTTTGACTTGCGTTTTTTTCAGTACGTTTTTAAAAGCAGCATATTATCGCTGTCATATACATGATCTCCGATTAGTGTTTTTGTTTTTTGTCTTTAAAAACAGCATACTGGTGATCTCTGACAAGCAAAAAAAAAAACAAAACAGCAGAGCACTCATGTCATTTTTATGTTTTTTGTTGCAGTGCATCCATAAAAACAGCAGAGCGACCCTGTCATGGAGAGGATCTTTGACTAGCGTTTTTTTTTTTTTACAGACGATGCTGAAAAACAGCACAATGCTCATGCTTTGTAGAAGATCTTTGATTTGCATTGTTGTAGTTGGTCCTTAAAAACAGCTGAACAGCTTTCGTAGGAGGTTCTGAAAAACAGCAGAGTACTCCTGTCATACAGATGATCTTTGACTAGCTTGTTTTTTTTTTTTTTTTTTTTTTTTTACAGTTGGTGCTCAAAAACAGCGCTCCATACTGCTATACAAGCTGTACACTGACTACTCAAAAGCCCCATTTGTTGGTGGGGAAGATGTAATAAAAGTGGTTGCTGAAAGGTGTGACGTTTGTGAGAGTGTAAATGTATCTAAGTGGCTTCCGGAACACCGGATGGGTGATAAAAAGCAAGCGTTGGTCTTAAATGTTGTTCAGCTTTGCTGTGATGGATGTTTGTGGCAGTGAAGCACGCAGGTCACCGAAGCAGGCGAGGACTTCCAAAGAAGCAGAGTGACAGGCCAGACATTTCTCTGGGGGGTCTTAAGCGGGGAAAATAGTGATGTTTTGGTCTGACAATGGCCCTGCGGTTTCTTTTGAACTTTCAGTGTCACATCTCAGCAAAATAAAACAGCTCAGGGAAGGCGTGCGTTCGTCCTCTGCTGTGTCCGCGGGGGCAGACTGATGAGGCCGCCATTCACACTCTGTTTTTGTGTCGTCAATCACCTTCCGCGTACAGTAAATGATTTTTCCAGCGGCTGCAGGGTGATGGATAAGCAGGGCGGAAAGGACGGCGAGAGCGGCGGCAGGTGAGGAGAAGAACCCCGCCACGCGCTTGCCGTGCGCCGCACGTTTTTCCATTTGGGCGCCAGCGCTGAATGTAGCGCCCCAGGCCAAAGCCGTGATGGATTCCCCCTCCTGGCTGCTGCTGAACAGACGTCCCAGGTTGAGTGAGAAGCTGTCAGAAAGGAGACTCCGCATCTCTTCATCAGCGGCCCGATGCTCCCGGCAAATATGCCGAAAACGGCAAAGCAGGATCTCTGCTCGATACCCTCCAGCTAGTAAGCGAGGCTGGGACAGATGTTTCCACCAGCAAGCACACTTCTGTAGTGTTGCCATTGTTAAAAGCGGCACCCTTCCGCTGGTACTATGATGGTGCGGTAATACTTGGGGAGCTGGGCACATTGGACCCTTTTCAGTAGAATTGCATGGTTGTACACCAGTGCAATGGACCCCCCCAGGCATCGTTTGTACACGTGTATGTGTACCATCGTGACTGATTATTGTATCAAAATTGAAGAAAGTGACATAGTTTTGGCCCACGTTGCTCAATAGTGATATTTGCATACATTTCACGTTGTGTACTCAGTGCAACCTTGTCTTTGGCTAGCGGGGTTCATGGCTAGCAATAGTGCCAAGGAGAAGCCATGGTTAAAGTGGTTAAAGTCTCCTGCTTGGGAACCCTTGGCCTTTCCAGGGAAATACGTCAACGGACAAAGACAAGTGGAACAGACGAGAATTGTATTTATTGGAGGTTTATTATTGTGTTAGTTATTTGCAGTATTTTTATTTGGGAATTGTATTCGTAATTTTTATAATTCCATCCATCCATTTTCTATGCCACTTATCCTCACTAGTCGCAGGTATGCTGGAGCCTATCCCATCAGCCAATGGCAGGGCACATGTAGACTAACAACCATTCACACTCACATTCATACCTATGGACCATTTAGAGTCTCCAGTTAACCTAACATGCATGTTTTATAGGTTATTTGCATAGGCATGTTATAGCATATTATACATAGGATATTTTATAATTCATTTATATTATTCATTCATGAACACGGGAAGGAAGAAAAGGAAATAAATGTGATTGCCGTGTTATTAAAAGGGAGTAGGATTAAATAAGCTCCGTTTCTTCCTACTTCTTTTCGGTCATGCTGAATTGTGGAACTTTGTATGCATGATGGAGACTTTATTTATTTATTATTTACAGTAGTTGTATTTTTTTGTTGAGAATTGTATTTATTGTAGATTTACTTATTGATTAGTTATTATTTCATTAATTAACTGTATTTATTAGAGAACTATTCAGTTTGTTTAATTTATATTTGTATTTATTATTTACAGTATTTTTAGTTTTTATTTGAGATTTACTTATTTATTTGTTATTTTGTAATTAATTTAAAATTTCTTTTTTTATTATTTATAGTATTTGTATTTTTTATTCGAGAATTGTTTTTACTGAGTAATTATTTATTTATTCATTTGCTTTATTTATTTTATTTGTTATTTGCAGTTTTTATATTTGACAACTGTATTTACCAGAGAATCATTTATGACTTAAGTTATTATTTACAGTATTAGTCGTATTTTTGGGATTTATTTATTATTTATAATTCATTTAAGTTATTTATTATGTACATTAGTCATGTTATTTACTTAAGAATCTTATTTTTTGGAACTTTTTAAAATGTATTATTAAGTAATCAATTTAATGTATTATTTGATGCATTATTTCCAGTATTTGCATTTTTTAAAATGGAGCTCTGTATTAACTGGAAAATTATTTACCAGTAGTTTTCGTTTTTTATGTTCCATTGTAAAAATCATGAAAGCTGTTTGCACAAACGCTCAGCAGTTTCCTGCTTTTCATTGTGTTCCCTTACTGTGCCCAAAAGGAACCCAAGCATGACCTTCAAAGCAGGTGATCATGTAGTGCACCATTACACGTTTAGTAAATATCAGCACAAATTGCTTCTCCTGTTAAAATAAAAAAGGGGGAGGGAGGGGGGAGAACAACCCGAAGGGATCAAGCGAGCGTTTGTGAAATTAATGCCCAACAGAAGGTGAATCATCCAATTGAAAACAAACAGTAGGTTAATTGTGCCCGGGTGCAAAAGAGCAGAGAAGAAACGGCAGGAGGTGCATGACTGCAGACAGAAGAGGCAGGAATAATTGCGGTGAGAAAATTACCATTCTTTCATCTTTCTTTCTGTCTCGGCCATTTCACCGATGGACGGCTGCTTTCAACTCGGCTCAGCGTGGCGTCAGACAACGTTTTGCTTTCAGTGTCTTTAGCCAAATGCCCCCCCCCCCCCGTCCATATTTTCACCAAGAACAGAAGCGGTCCTGACCTCCGCACTTGATTTAGTTGCTTGTAAAAAAAAAAAAAAAAAACAAAGAACACTAGCTGCTATCAAGATGTGTGCTACTCAAGCAGGTAAAAAGCCACCATAAGGCAGCCCAGAACCACGCAGGATCCCATTTCTGTCACACAGCAGAGGCCTTTCCTGCTCTCTAACATACAACACTCCACCTACCTGTCACCGGTAGAATTATCTTTTACAGGCAGGTGAGGTATTGTAGAGCTGGATGGCGTGGGGAATGAATGAAGTCCTGTAACTTTCACTGTGGGAATGGAACTGGAGGAGTTTGTTGGAAAATGAGTTCTGCTGCCCCTCTGTTGCCTGATGGAGTGGGTCGGACGGAGTTGTTATCTTTTATCTGTATAATATGAAGTACATGCAGAGTTTCCTTTGCCAGGAAAACTGCTGATACTTTGTTGCAAAAGTCTGATCACCTCCTGGCGATATAACCCTCCATCTTGGTTGTTGCTGGTTTTTCCTTTATGGAAAAACGGCAGTAACAAGCACCTTCCAGCTCACGCACACATGACCTCTTCATGTTTTTTTAGGTCACTGTTTGTTTCGTTTTGTGTACAGTCGCGGAACAAAATGTTTTGCTCAAAAAACTAAATATTTTGCAATATTTTCCAAAAACGAGGTGCAAGGTGGAATCACTTGAAATGAGATTATTACATCATTAACATGCATTTTGGAGCGAATTTACGTTTTTAAGAAAAAAAAAATAAAAGGTACAACTTTTGCTCTCTCATAAAAGTGTGATAAAATGTAACATTTAAATATTTCTGACCCAAATCACAATTCCAATTTTTTTTAAATATAAATTTTGTGTGACCTTTTTGTCATAATAATCCTCACGAAATATGCAATATTGTCCAAACTTGAGGTGCAAAGTAGGATATTTTGGATGAAGTTTGAATTTTTCAACTAATTTAAGTTTATTAAGACATTTTTTTTAATACTTTTTCTTCTTAGGTCCCAAAACGGTTTCCGTCATAAAAGTATGATCAAATGTAACAAATATTTTTGGACCCAAATTACATCTAATCCTTCCCATAACTTCACCCTTTTGTCAGAACAATCCTGGCAAAATTTGCAATATTTTCCAAAAATGAAATTAAATATAACATATGTAATAGATTAAATAAATCCTATTTAATAAATAAGTTAAAATAATAAATATGATAATTTACAGCATTTGTTTTTAGGAAAGTCAGTGTGAGTTCATGTAAAGTTTTTTATTGGTCGAAGTGTCGTATTACTAGTTCCAGTTTGTAGCCCCCGTCCGTACTGAGCAATGGCGGCACACTGCTTTCATCTTATCCACTTGTCTTTGTCCGTTGACGTCTTTTTTTTTTTTACTCGGAAGGCCAAGTGCATGCCTCTGTACCGTACAAAAAAGGCAATTACAAATACATGCATCGTTAAACCCCTACTATTTGCTCATGTTTGCCTCTCTATGTCTCTATGCTAAAAACACCGAAACACACTTTCCACACGGGTTTGATTGGTGCAGAGTAAGGCTTTTTGGGATAAGGGCAAAATGCCTCATTCTTTTCGTTTTGTTTTTGGTAAGAATGGAAAACATCACCCCTTTGCCAAATCCCGCAAAGACCAAATGTCTGTAACTGGCCAAAAAGATTGTGCTTCTGAGCGTCCAGTGGTGTGGACACTGATCACACACTGCTTGTTTTGTGAAGCCTAAAAGATGTCTTGCACGCTGTCAAGTCCGTATTTACGCAGGCTTCAACTCAGACTGTCACAGAAATTGCTTCCAACTAATTTGTGGAAAAATCTTCCAACATTTTACAGCGCGTGCATGCGCCCAGTTAAGCGTCTCAGTGGATTCGTACTCTGCAGTGATTCAAAAGAATAAAAACGATCAATATCAAAATTCAGTACAACCTCCAAAGTCGGCCACATTCCATTCCGGATCAAGAGGAATTAATTGGTGGAATTATCTTAACAAGCTTGCGCCTGTTGTGTATTGTAATAAATATTACAAACTATATTAACGAATATTTGTATTTTCTTTGATCAGTTTCATGCCAGTCATTAGTCAGTTTGTTTTGGTCCCACGTTGTTAATATTAGCATCTGTCAATATTCGGGTTAAGGTCAATATTCCGGTTTCTGAAACATTCAGAATAACCCGTTTACGTGCGTGATGTGGAACAATACCCACATAATGACCCAAAATTCGTGTTAGAAAAGGAGCAACCCAGGGGTAATATTAAGATTTTTTAAAACTGGAATATGCTCATATTGCGTTTTTTCTAAAGGGTTATTGGTGTTTACATGGCTGTGCGCAACCGGGTTATTGCTAATATTCCGGCTATGATAGGGTTATTTGACTGCATGTAAACGTACTCACTGAATATTACCCCTGGCTTACTCCTTTTCTAACACGAAAATAGGGTCATGTATACGCCTATCGGGATATCCCGATCAAAAGGGACATTAATTTGTGTTCTGCGCATGTTCTATTGGAAAGGAATCTTGTGTCTTTGGCAGGAACTACTTGTAAACATGGTGACACGCAAAACCCCGCACTTTTGGAGCGAGGAGGAAACAAGCCATCTTGTTAGTGTGTAGAAAGACAGGAACATTATGTCTTTTATTGATGGTAGAAAGTACGAAATCTATCAGAAGGTGAGCAAGAAGTTACGCGAAGCAGGGTTTGTACGAAAGCATCTTCAAAAGTGTACGGAGGGCTATGGGGATATATCATGGATATGAATGGCACAGCTCCGGGACCATTTCCTATTTCTTCACGTTCTCGCCTTCCATTAATGAAGAAAGTGAGACAGAACAGTGTTAAGTACTGGTGGTGGGTCAGTACCAGCACCAAAACGTAAACAAAGGCGTTCAAAGGCCGGTGTTGTTTTTGGAAATTAGGAAGAAGAAGCGGAAATGACACGCATTGTGTCATGATGTTTACCGTGCGGACAATGTGCGGGGACAACATGCGGGGTTCACGCATGTAAACGGGTTATTGCCAATGTTTCACAAAACCGGAGAATTGACCTTAACCTTCAAATACGGATTGAACCCATAATAGAACGACTTTTGAAGTGTGGTATGTTCCTAAAAGCGCAAACAATCTTGCCGGTAACACGTGCATGCGAGTGTGGTCTTGCATAACGTGACCTTAACGTTTTATCGCGCCAATCACGGCTCCGGCCGCTACTTCTTCCATTAAAGAAAATCTGTCTCATTAGATAGTCCAATGCAATCTGTGCTCGGGGAGAGATAAAGTGTCCATGCTATTACGTAACCAAGCCAGTGTGAGCGTCTGCAGTGTGGAGGAGCCAGATAGCAAGTGACAGTGTTCTCATGTGTTCCCCCCCCACCCCTCCTTCGCATATCATTAAAGTTACACTGTGAATACTAACGCTCACAAAGCGCTCATGACAGCAAAGTCACACACATTTAACAGCAGATACGGCCAAGGGTGGGCATGATACTGAAATTTTGGCATTGATTGGATACCAAGTAACTACAGGACCAGTATCGCTGATTTTATTCCAATTATTCTTTTTATCTACATTAGTGATGGATATACCGTATTTTCGCGACCATAAGGCGCACTTAAAAGTCTTAAATTTTGTCCAAAATGGGCGGGGCGCCTTATAATGCGGAGCGCCGAATGAGTGTACCGAGTTCCAAAATCTGTAAGTTTTGCTGCGTGACTTTTATGAGCGCTCCGCTCGACTGGGAGCGTCTCCTGCCGACGTGGACGTGACTGAGGCACGCCCCAGTAGTTATATAAGTATATTTTATGAAATGGCGCCATCTATCCATCCCGGCAAGGACTACCGTGGCGCAGCAACATTCAGCGGATTACAAGGAAAGCTGGCCATCTTCCGCTCCTACAGCAGTAAAACATTGCAGACAACTACTACCCAACTACATCACCAACATGGACGACGTGCCGCTCACTTTCCACATCACACACAACAGGCACGAGAAGTCGGCTTTTACTGTTGTGCTTGGTTGCCATGGTAATGGACAGAAACTGCTACCTGTGGTGATTTTTAAGAGGAAATGCTGCCTAAAGAAAAGTTTCCAGCCGGACCAATTAAAGGGGCTGGAAGGACGAGTGCGTCACAAGTGCAGCAAATGAACTTGGAGCTTGACGCAGGAACTCCAACCGTTGGACATCGGTGTAAACACAGCGTTTAAAATGAAGATAGATGACAGCTAGTGAACACAGCTTCACTAACACTGGGAGGCAGCGCCGTGCGAGTTTCGCCACTATCTGTGAATGGATGTAAACACGGCGTTGAAAGTGAAGTTGCGAGCGGCGTGGGAGCGATGAATGACAGCTAGTGAACACAGCTTCACTAGTGGATTGTGGATGCTTGGCCTAACGCGTCTGATGCACTGTTGTTGGAGCCTTCACAAAAGCCAGCATCATTTCTGAGGCGCCCCACGGCAACGACGACAGGGAACCTGGCATGTTTGATGGAGAAATTGCCCCGCTGTTCATTTGGGATACAAAAGATGAGGACTTTGATGGATGTGTGGATGAGGATTGATCAAAAATAACGTGAGTGCATTGTTAAATACTTCAATGAAGTACAACCAAACTCAGTTTTGCTCTCGCCGGCTTTTTAAAAACATACAATAGCAAGCATGCTAGCGTATTGTAACGTCGCTGGGAGCACTTCCTGCTCCCCAGGGTGCTTTGCAGTAGTATTTTGGTGCAAATGCTCTTAAAGTTACATTTTTGAGCTACATAGTTGTTACGGTAGTTATTGTTCAGCAAAAGTAGCGGTAGTGTCTTGTCTCTTTTTGCGTTGCTGTGTGATGTTTGTAGTTGTGCACCATGACTGAGACTGTTGTGTTGAGTGATGACCATCCTGATTTCAAGTGGGTTTGATAGGATAAATGAGAGTTCTGCTCTTAATTTATCGAAAGAAATAAAGCATTGTCGCTTCCTCACTGACTTCTGAACGTCACTGTAAGTTTTAGCGTGCATACCTGCACCCAATAATCCGGTGCGCCCTGTGTATGTGTTAAATTAAAAAATAGCACCTGTAACTGAGGCTGCGCCTTTTAATATGGTGCGCCTTAGGGTCGTGAAAACACGGTATATACTGTATATACAGTATATATATATATATATACACAAACTACCAGTCAAAAGTTTTACAACACCCCAATTTTTGCAGTTAGTTATTGAAATTCAAGTGGTTCAAGTCCAACGATAAGCTTGAAATGGTACAAAGGTAAGTGGTGAAGTGCCAGAAGTTACAACAAAAAAAAGGTAAGGTTACTCAAAGCTGAAAAATCATGTGTATTTCATAATTATACAAAAGGGCCTGTTTCAGGGACCACAAAATGGGTCAACAATTTAAAGCTGTTCTGCAGAAATGGAGGTTGATCAAGCCTTGGCAGTTGGTGCAACTAATTCCTACAGGTGTTCCAAGTTCTGGAGTACTTACTACCTCCTCTGTCTGCAGAAAAACAGTGTTCGGAACACACAGTGGTACCATACCCTCAAGAAAATATGTATATGTGTGTATATTATGTGTGTATATATACTGTGTGTGTGTGTGTGTGTGTGTGTGTGTGTGTGTGTGTGTGTGTGTGTGTGTGTGTGTGTATATATATATATATATATATATATATATATATATATATATATATATATATATATATATGAATTCTAAGCAATATATGACATTTTTCTGTATACTTTTATTAGAGAGACCGTTTTGGGACCTAAGGGGTAACAGTCTAACTACGGAAATGCTAAGCAGTTTTATGTTTCTCATTTCGTTCCCTTTCTGTACCCAAAACGAACCCAAATGTAACCTTAAAACCGAGGCACGTACCGAACTGCGATTACGGCGTACCGTTGCTGTTAAAAAAAAAGTGGAGATGTTTTTGACCTAAGCCTTCCTTAATGAGAGTCAACATGTCGGGCTTGCAGGAGGTGACGTGTTTCATCAGAAGACATTTTCTTATATTCATGAGCACGCTTCCTCTGACAGTGTCACCAGGAAGGGGGCGGGGGGAGCAGATGACAGTCCTTAACGTCTCTTTCCATCTTGAGAAATGTCATGCAAATAGATGACGAACAATCCCACTCAAACGCTGCCCCGCAAATCACTTAATGCGGCGAGGAAATGGCCGTTTCTGTCTCCCGATGGCCAGATTGTGACTGTGTAATTGCACGCTTCTTGCTCTTTGCCAGCGACGGCAACCTTAGACGCTTTCTAAGCGATGACTTCAGAGTCGGGTAAAAACCCTTGCGGCTTTTCAACCGTTTGTGGTGATATTATTTTTAGCTGTGGAAATCCATGCAAAAGAAGCAGGGCGAAACAGACACATGGTCCTTGAAGAGCTGCCGGATTATTGGCAGCTTGTAGAATCCCATCAGAAAGGATGGGGACCAATCAGAGCACCAGCGTTGTTGCACGGAGGAACAAGAACAGCACTCAAGATGATGAAGATAATGCGCTACTCGTGGAGAAACGTCTGTGAACATGATCACATGATCAACAGTCAAATGGATTTTCCTTGAACACTCTTGATCACGAGCAACCAAACAGGTACAAGAGCTCCTCGTCTTTCCAGAAGAAACTGTTTCCCGTCAAGTACGACAGAAAAGACAACTCAAACAACCGTTTTTGGACAATGTTGGCACTAGGAAATCTAAGAGGGAATGTCCAAGTACATGTCCATGTTTCTGCAGCTCCCCTATTGACAGCAGCACTCGTGCTGCCCCCAGGCTTTGTTTGACTGTAGGCAAGACTCACTAACCTTGCTACTCAGACAATACTGTGTTGTTGATCGTACAATTATAAGTATATCCTTTCAGTAGTATTCTCTGGAGCACATATACTGTCATAAAAATGGTTTTCAGTGTAAGGGGTGTACTTTAGGAACCATTTTTATGACTGTACACCTTCTCAAGGACTATGTAACTTGGGTATGCTTCAGAGTAGTCCGTGTACAGCTTGTACAGCGGTATAAATTTACTATTCACTGAAAATGACTCAACAGACAGCCTGTATAAACTGGTAACACAGGCCCAGTGGAGATGTTTTGTTAATGTATGCCTTCCTTAATAATATAAAATTTGACAGTGACAGGTTGAAAAAACTCAATCTAAGGCCAATGGGTGTTTTTTTGTTGGCCCCGTGGCACATTGTAAAAATATTACTTCACAAAAAAAGTAACAAAAAGAATAAAAGTAGCAAAAATTGAAAAAGCAGCAGTTATTTTTCAAGAATGAAGTAAAATATGATGAGAAAAAAGTTATCTAACAAGAAAAAGTCATCATTTTACAAGAATGACGTTATTATATTACAAAGAAAAATAATGTCATTTTAGTAGCATTGAGTTGAAAAATGAAAGAAAACCCAGCAGAAAAAAACAGCTGTAATTTTACCAGAACAAAGCCAAAATAATAAGAGAAAAAAGTTGCAATTTTGCAAGAATAAACTTGTAATATTATGTGGCATCATGATAGCATTTTAGTAACATTAAATTGAAATATTAAAAAAGGTCATTTTTAACATCATAATATGATAAAAAAAACAATGGAAATGAGGTTGTCATGAGCAGGGGAAACAATTCTTCGCAACAAGGGAGGAGAAATACGATCTAAGGGAAAAATTTAACGTAAAACACTTGTAAGCACGGACAACACTAAAAACCTTCAGCGTTTCTGGAAGTGGAATCAAGTTGTGGAACGGATTGAGTAAAGATCTCAAACAATGCACTGAAATGAGTGATTTCAAGAAAAAGTACAAGCAGTTGATGTTCACAAAATACAAAGACCTGAAGAGACCTGAACCACAGTGTACATGCAGTACAGTACTATAGAGTATATAACCACTACTACACTGACTACTAACTCTTCATTCTGGTGAGTGCACGGTCTGTACTCACTCTTTATGAAGTTATGATGCTCTCAACCATTTTATCAGTTATCAATGATTATCATCAAGTCCGTAGTTTCCTCACAGTAAGTATAAACCTTGACTATCATTGCACTATGTTGTTATACCGCCTTAACACTTTAAGGTATTTGCAAAAGACACAAAGTACATTTGGGAAACAAGAGGTGAATGAAAGTATTGCAGCTGATGTGAAACTGATCAGGGGTAGGATTAAATAAGCATTGCTTCTTCCTACTCCTTTTTGGGCATGCAAAACTGTGATTTGTGTTATGTGATGTGCTCCAGTGTAACTCGTATGCATGTTCAGATTGAATTAAACCATTACCATTACCAATAAAAACGATACAATAACATTGTAGTAGCATAGAGGTGAACTATTAAAGAAAAAAAGACTTTTCATAATATTATGACAAACAAAAAATAAAGTTGTGCATTTTTGGAAAATTTGGTTGAGGAAAAATGTTAAAGTTTTATGGGAATAAAGTCATAATATCTTGAAAAGAAAATATACAAAGACTATTTAAGAAGAGTTCAAACATTTGTTTGAATATATTTCATTTAAATATTTGAAATCTGAAAAAAAACTAGAGAAAAAAGGCCAAAGCTCATAGTACAAAAAAAATATAAACGCAACACTTTTATTTTTGCTGTCATTTTTCATGAGCTGAACTCAGAGACCTAAAACTTTTTCTATGTACACAAAAGGCCTGCCTATCTCAAATATTGTACACAAATCTGTTAGTAAGTGTCATAGGTGTGGCATATCAAGACGCTGATGAGACAGCATTATCATTGTACAAGTCTGCCTTCCATTGGCCACAATAAAAGGCCACTCCAAAATGGGTGACATGTCGGCTGAGTATGATGGTCATGCAAGCAATGGGATGTTTTCAGTTTCCAGGAGTTGTGTACAGATCCTTGCAACATGGGGCCGTGCATTATCATGCTGCAACATGAGGCGGTGCTTGTGGATGAATGACACAACAATAGGCCTCAGGCTTTCGTCACAGTATCTCTGTGCATTCAAAATGCTGTCACTACAGTAAAATGTATTGTGGATGGAGTGGCCCGTGGTGGCAGTGGGGTCATGGCATGGGCAGGTGCGTATGTTATGGACAACACACACAGGTGTGTTCTGTTGATGGCATTTTGAAGATAACGAGCATGTGTGGGATGCTCTGGATCGGTGTATACATTACGGTATTTGAGGCAAGTGGTGGTCACACCAGACAGTACTGACTGGTTTTCGGACCCCTCCGGACCACCCCCCAATACAGTTAAACTTCACATTTTGGAGTGGCCTTTTATTGTGGCCAACCTAAGGCACAGCTGTGAAATAATCATGCTGCGTCATCAGCATCTTGATATGCCACACCTGCGATGTGGACAGATTATGAATCATGAATGATGAATGGCCACTAACACACATTTAGACTTGTTTAGATTTGTGAACAATATTTGAGAGCGCTAGGCCTTTTGTGTTCATAGAAAAAGTTTTACATCTTTGAGTTCAGCTCGTAAAAAATGGGAGCAAAAACCAAAGTGTTGCATTTCTATTTTTGTTGAGTGTAATAATGCACCTACGTATATGACAAAGCTGAGATGCAGTGTTTTCTTGAAATATATATAACTTCCTAGCAAATCTTTGACAAAATATCAAAGTGGCAAAGTTGCACCCTTTCATTTTTCACTATGTGGCCCTCGCTGGAAAAAGTTTGGACACCCCTGATCAAGGGCTTGCAAGGGATCACATGTTGTTTATGTAAACAGTCCGAGCCGTTGTGCAATGAATTGTTCATTCTAAAAGTGTAACAAAAAAAGAAGTGTTTTTTCCATCAGACAGCTACGTCATCCTTCCCCTTCCATTATTTTTCTCATCTATTCCCAGCGAGGACCACACCATTCCTGGGGAATTAACCTCAAAGTCATTACGCCGGTGAGGGTCACTAAATGTGAGGCATTCGTAAAAAAACACCAGCAGTGTCCTGGCTCCAGCGCTCGGCCTCAGGCGTCCACACACACACACACACACACACACACACACACACACACACACACAGTGAGAATAGCCACACAGCCATCCAGGCGTGCTGCCCAGCCACCAGTCAGCCTGCTTAATAGGGATGGCAAATAGTCCCTGCAGCCCTAAAGACACAATAACACAACACATAATATTCTCTGTGTCGCTGCTTTAACAGTCTATGAGTCCGAGCAAACGAGGCTGGGGGTTCGCAGGGCTAAACACACACGCTCCATTTCAATTAACGGCATGTTGGCTCGGGGGGAGATGACCGATTCCACAGACTCGTAACCCTTGGGAACCAAACCTGCGCATTCGGCTCACTTGATTGTTTTGATTCTCATTATATTGGTCCGTTGGAAGGCTAATTGTGTGAAACTTGGCCAGGATTTTTTTGGATTATTATTATTTTTAAAAGGGCATGAAGGTGCATAGAATAGGATAGGGTGTAACTTTTTTTTTTCATTCATTCATTCATTTTCTATACCGCTTGTCCGCACTAGGGTCACGGGGATATGCTGCTGACGACTTTCAAGCAGCTCAATTTTACACCAGCTTGCGGGGTAGCAGATGGTAGCGGCTGATAACGTAGCCGCAGGTGGAGCCGTAGCATGGAGAGGATGCAGGGGATGCAAAGTTTATGTTTAGGGCTGCCAAAAATAGCGCATTAACGGCAGTAAATAATTTATTTAATTCATTACGTTACATTTTTTTACGTAATCAATGCATACACATCATGGCAAGCCACGCCTCTCTGTTATGACAACAGACGGCGGCACAGTGTAGTTCCCCAGAGAGTCTGACGCTCTTTCATTACTTCATTCTGACCTGAACACATCAACAGCAGTGCAATTCCAACACCATAGATGTATCTTCAACTCCAAACAAACATGTCTCTAGTCCGTTCAGCTTCGGAATGGGACTTCCTCATTGTCGAGATGCATTAAGGGACACTACAAAAATCACAACAGCATCTTTATTATGTGTGTACAGTATGTGTGGTCCAAATAAACAGAAAGAAAATGAAACGAAATAAGTGGATGTTCTCATCACTCAACTCTGAATGCGGAAGTACAATTTGCTGCATTTAAGTATGCTCGGAAATTCCACAAAATAAACTCAAAACATGGAAATTCAACTTAAGTTATATGGTGTCTTTGAATGCAATCCCTCATTGCTCATAATAACACGGTTAAAGTCTGACTGCTACTATTAAAGAAACTAATGCGAGGTCAATAGATTTTCAGTTGTGTGTGCTATCTTTTAGCTTGACTTAGTTTTCAGTTCATTTGGAGCTGTTAATACATATAAATATATAAATATGAATAAAATACAGTAAAAATGGGCATATTTCAGAGATAGTTGCAAATGGTGATTAATCCTTATTAATTTGAAAACTGTGATTAATCTGATTAATATGTTTAATCATTTGACAGCCCTAATTATATTATATAAAAAAAAATTGTATTATATTTTACTACAATTTTATGAGACATAAGGGGCAAAAGTGCATCTTTTTTTTTCCATAAACTCAAATTAGCTCCAAAATGTATGTTGTTATCCCACTCAATCCAAATACTATATTTTGCACCAAATTTTTGGAAAATATTGCATACTTTGTCAGGGTTTTATATTGCATAAACTGCATAAAGTTGAAGTTAGAATATTCTGAAAAGTATTTCTATATTTATTGAAAAAAATTATACAACATATTTGTACATTTGAAAAAATGTTAACATTTTTCTATATACACTCAAAGAGGCTCCAAAATGCATGCTCATTCCAAATATTACATTTTTGGCTTAATTTTTGGAACATATTACATTTTTTGTCAGGTGTTCTTATAAAAAAGGGGATAAAGAATATTAAATGAAGCTGAAGTTGTTGAAAAAATTTTGAAAATATTGATACATTTTTATAAACTTATACACCATTTTTATACCGTTTTATTACACTTTTATGAGAGGGACTGAACATTTTTCCTTTTGAACTCAGGCTCCAAAGTGCATGTTGTTAAGTGTTGCAATCCTCCTCCTTCCAATTTTTCTTCCCCATTTTGCCAGGGTTTCTTGTGACAAAGTGGATACAAACGAAACAAAAAGAAATGAAGTTGAAGTTGATAAGATTTTTTTTTTTTTTAAACTGATGTGTTGATATTTTTATACTGTTTTATTACACTTTTATCAGAGGGACTGTTGGACCTAAGGGGAAAAATGTGAACTTTTTTTCTTTATAATGCTCATTCCAAATATTCAATTCAATTCAATATGGAAAATCTTGCCTGAAAAAGTGCATTAAAAATTATATACAGTATATATGCAAAATGAAGTTGAAGAAAATATTTGGAAGAATATTGACCGTAAATTGTGGTGTATAAGCCGTACCCACAAAATTTAGAGGAAAAAAACAGATTGATTCATATATAAGCCGCCCCGGTGTATAAGTGGCACGCGTCCACATCATAAAATGGCATATTGTGGCACGCACGATTCCGTGAGGACCAGGCAGCTAGAGCCAATCATGAGCTATGAAAAAACTCACAATGATCTTATCAATCCAGTGGAAATCTGGCTCATTACTCAATATAACAGTCTGAATCACGGTGTCATCTTACAAAGAACACTAAACTCATCACACAGCAACTTGACACTCAAATGCTACCTAGGAAATACAGAATACAAGGACCAATCCAAGTTTTAAAAAATATCTAAATATATATTTAAACGTTTTCCCATAATGCATTTTTTTGTCGAAGCATTATAGAAAATGGTGGATTGTGCTGCAATGCTGCCCTTGTCCACCAGAGGGAGCCAGAGGACCCAGAGCCAGGCTGACGTCATTGCAACGCCGCAATGAATGCACTGCTCAGACGCAATGCTTTATGAGAAAACTTTAAGAGAGTACTTTTTTTTTCTATTGGTACATATTTGTATATTTTTGAGGTATACCTTTTGAGTGTTAAGTTGCTGTGCGATGAGTTTCGTGTTAAAAGTGCTCTTAGTAAGATGACACCGTGAGTCAGACTGTTATGTTGTTATACTGATATATATGATGACCTCCTGCGTTTTTAAATGGGTTGACAAGCTTGTTGTGAGTGCGCTGATAGCTCGTGAAAGAGAAAGAGCAACCGTTTCCTCATTGACTCCCGTGTGGCACAGTATTTAAACAATTAGTAGCAGATGTAGATGTCACAGGATTAAAATTTAGCCATCAAATAGCTGCTCGGCTGTATAAGCCGCAGGGTTGAAAGTTTGAGAAAAAAGTAGCGGCTTATACACCGGAATTTACGGTACACATTTTTATTACACTTTTATGAGAGGAGGCTAAAAAGTGGAACTTTTTTTTGAAGGTGCCTGAAGGGTTAAAGCAGCACCACAGCAAAGA
This sequence comes from Dunckerocampus dactyliophorus, assembly GCF_027744805.1. Classification (NCBI taxonomy): domain Eukaryota; kingdom Metazoa; phylum Chordata; class Actinopteri; order Syngnathiformes; family Syngnathidae; genus Dunckerocampus; species Dunckerocampus dactyliophorus. Next base: position 28,433,960 of record NC_072823.1, on the reverse strand, counting down.
AACGCCCATCCACCAATCACATGATGAACAAGGCAAAGGCAGGCCAAACTTTTTTTTTTTTTTTTTTTTTAATTGCCACCATTCCCGGTCACGCTTGGTCGTCTCTGTCACAGCGGATCAGCGGACCGCCACCTCCGGTCCGAGAGCTCGCCGGGCTTAAACTTCATCAAGCATGTGCAGGAATAACCAATTTTAGCAGCAGCTGTGAAATGCCTTTCAATATACTGCTCGCCCGGAGCAATTTTCCCCTCTCACTTGGGCAAAGGTGGCAATATGAGCAAGCAAGATACTCACCCCCAGGGGCGTCATTATCCCAGACACAGGAAGTTGCAGCACTTGTAATGGAGCTCTGGGTCTACCTGGCAGCTTTCTTATATTGAAATGGAAGCAAAGGCAGCGCTGTTAATAAAAAAAAAACTAGAGAAAATAGAATGCCAAGGGGGCTTTGCCGTGGGATTATGAGAACTGGCCAGGAAAAGGCGGGAAGGGTTGTGGTTGTTTCTTCCCAGTTCTCCAGTCACTTTTTGCTGCCAGTTCCCAGAGCACAAGGACCCTTTTTTCTCCTGCCAATCACAACCAGATGTGCCCAGACTTGTTCTAAGAACTCAAATCCCATCACTAGGTCTGGATTTTAGTCACACACACACGAGTCGACGCAGGAACAGAAAAAGTGACCAAAATACACACACACACACACACACACACACACACACACACACACACACACAATCTTAGGCATTGGCCACAAGCTGAGACCATGTAATCACAGGGCTCCCGAAAAAGGAATCGTGGAGCAAAAAAAGGCTCCAATAACAACGGACCGTTTGTCTGATCGGTCCGTTCCCTCAGGACCCAGAGGACGCTGCTTTCGCATAAACTAACGTGAAGTCCTATCTATGCAAAAGGCGAGGCAGGACAATTACGCAGCCGACAGGTTGGTGCAGGTGTTGGTGTTTTCAAGCGCTAGAAAAGATAAATGCACTCTCAGGCGGCGGTCAGCTCGTGGGTTTTATTTTTGTTATATTTTTAACATGAAGTTCAGGGGGAAACTACAATTAAAACATGTGTACCACACAAAAAATATGTTAGCATGTCAACATGCCGAGTAAAATTATAGAACAGCTTGAGTAAAGAACTCAATGCACTAGTATGAGTAGTATGAGCCAGTTGAAGAAAGAGTATATAGTTTTTACAAAGTACATGGAGGAAGGAGAAGGCTGACATGAATCATTATTTAATAAGTTGAAGTCTCTAGCCTGCATTTATTTATATCTTAGATCATTTTTGGTCTTTTCGTCTTGTACTCCTGTATTTATTTATCTTGAGCACCACTGTACAAAAGCTGCTATGTTTTTATTACTATTATTATGCCGGCACTTTCCTCACATTTTTGAGGGCCTGAAGAGTCATGAAAACGCACCAAAATTTTGCAAGCGCATCAGGTCCGGCGAAAAATTTGATATTTCAATGATCCCAAACACCAACAACCGAAACTCAGTCAGTATCGCCCCCTTTAATGTTAGCCCAAGCCACCGGTTCAACAGAACCCATGTTGTAAAACAAACAGGAAGTTGGCCATTTGGGTTTCTAGCTGCAATGTTGGGTGAAAACCAGGGATTGTATTTCAACAAACTAGTTAGGCACTTTGACCAAATAAGCCCAAATGAAAATCACAGACACTGGACAGACGGGCCATGTTATATTGCAATGAATGTTAGGCTGCTCCATGGCAACAAACTTTGATGATCAATCAGACAATTTGCCACTAAACCGTAATCGTTAATAACTCAGTTCCACAAGGTCAGATCTTCATCATAATTGGCACATACTTTATGATGAAGCTATACAGAAGTCACTTCCTGATTTTGTCTCGGCGCCACCCAGTGGCAACAGGAAATGGAAAGCGCATGCCCTCCGACGTTCAAATTAACTGAACAAATAAATCAAGCTCAAATGTAGTTCCCTAACACTAGTTTCTTTAACGGTAGCAGAACATTGGAATCACAATTTAACCGTGTTATTATGCGTAGTGAAGGGTTGTGTTCAAAGACACAAGTTGAATTTGCGTGTTTTGAGTGTATTTTCCGGGATTTCCATGCATACATGAATGCAGCATATTGTACTTTTTTGCATGAATAGTTATAAAGTGAATGGTAAGAATGTCCACTTATTGTTTTTCCTGTATTTTTCTTTATTTAGACCACACATACATGAATAATAAAGATATTGTCATGATGTTCTGATGTGACGTCCGTGAATGCATCTTCATCATTGTCTAGTGACAATGACGAAGGGACAAAAGACGCATTTTGGAGTTGGACATACTGTACATATATGGAGTTGGAATTGCACTGCTGCTGATGTGTTCAGGTCAGAATAAAGTTCTAAAAGAGCGTCAGACTCTGTGACTCTGTGACCTTGCCATGATGAGTATGCGTTGAAAAAATTGTGAAAAAATGTAACGTAATTAATGAAATAAATTGTGGAAATTCACTGAAGTGGCACATTTTTCAAATATGGTGAAAATAAATTTTAAAATGAAATACGACAAGAGGGAAAATAATTGTAATTTGAATCCTCTGTACGCAAGCAAAACACACACACACACACAAAAAAAAGCATATTAATATGCGGAGCAAAATTATGGTATGGACTGAGTACCGACCTCAAAACAATGTACTAATAAGAGTCCGTTTAAGAAACAGCACAATCGTGTGGTGTGTTCAAGGTGCATGGAAGAAGAAGAATGCTGAGACGCATTCAAAGATGTTGCGATGATATTTAGTATTCTACACTCGTCACTTTGTGTCAGTAATGTTACACTAATGAGACAATTGCCACTGCAGGAAATACCGAACAGAAAAAGGAAGTTTAAAAAAGAGCAACAAAAAACCCTCCCAATGCTAACCAGTGTGAGTCCACATTATTGTACGTCTTATTTATGTCTTATATGGCCAATTTTCTTTTATTATGTCTACCGTATTTGGGTAATAGACGTGTAAAAGTGACTAAAGAGGTGTCATTTCATGTCTAGAGAGCTCTAATAATGTTAAAAAAACATATTTTGAATGTGGTAAACAGGTTTTCTACACTCCAACTAAAACAATATTCCATTTATGTAGAAGGAATCCAACCGATTAACCGCAATAAACGAGGGACTGCATCAGTAACTGCTCACGGAGACACAGAGACAGGGTAGGAATAAATCAGCTGTACTTCTTCCTTCTGCTTGTCAGACATGTTGAATTGTGCAAATGTGAACACGCAATGTTAGAAACATTACCGATGTATGCGCTCTGGCTACAAAATTCTGATGATAGCTTGCTATAACATTGTTTTGACAGTGAAAAGTAAAAAAAAAAGATAATTTATGAGGGCTTGCTTGGAGAGGGGGGCGGGGGGTCATGTGTTGTGTAAGCAAACACTATTCATCATCTCAATCTGATTAGAGAATTAACAGTGCAAGTTTTGTGTGTGCCGCACAGCTCCCTAACCTCTTTCCCCTCCTCTCTTTCTCTCTCTCTGGAGTATCCGGCCTCCCCCCTGCATCCTCTCCCTACTACGGATCCACCTGCGGCTACGCTATCAGCCGCTACCATCTGTTACCCCGCAAGCCGGTGTAAAATCGAGCCGCTTGAAAGTCGGCAGCTATCGATTGTGGACACATTATTTTTTGCCAGGTCGACATGTCTCAATTTGAAATCACACCGTGGAATCTGTGTGACCGGTCATGCGCCGACAACGCCGCTCGCGACCTGCATCGACTTATAACGTCTACCGACAAGTGATGGTGCAGGTGTTCTTATTATGGCCGTCGCCGGTTAACCCAAAGTCCACGTTAATACGGTTCTTCGTGTTTACCCGCATGTAATCTTAATTCATTTAACTGTAGAGTCTCCTGTAGACGGCAGGTGCGTGGTCTACAAGCGAAAATACCCACCGGAGTCTCTAATACGTGTGTCACAAAATCTGAAAACACGACAAGATTTATCGTAAGTCTTCTTAAAGGAGAAAAAAAATCTGAACCTACATGGTCCTGTGTGATAAAGTCATTACCCCCACCCCCACCCCGACCCCACCCGTTAAAAAACAACTTAACTGAGATTAATTGAGGTCTATCAGGTTATAAAGGTTATAAAGTCATTTCTAAAGCTTTGGGACTCCAGCGAACCACAGTGAGAGCCATTATCCACAAATGGCCAAAACATGGAACAGTGGTGAACCTTCCCAGGAGTGGCCGACCAACCAAAATGACCCGAGAGCGCAGCGACGACTCATCCAAGAGGTCACAAAAGACCCCACAACAACATCCAAAGAACTGCAGGCCTCACTTGCCTCAGTTAAGGTCAGTGTTCATGACTCCACCATAATGGAGACACTGGGGAAAAAACAGCCTGCTTCCAAGACCAAAACCGCTGCTGAACAAAAAGAACATTAAGGTTCATCTCAATTTTGCCAGAAAACATCTTCATGATCCCCAAGACCTTTGGGAAAATACTCTGTGGTCTGACGAGACAAAAGCTGAACTTTTTGGAAGGTGTGTGTCCCATTACATCTGCCGTAAAAGTAATGTTGCATTTCAGAAAAAGAACATCACACCAACATTAAAATAGGGTGGTGGTAGTGTGATGGTCTGAAGCTGTTTTGCAGCATCAGGACCTGGAAGACTTGCTGTGATAAATGGAACCATGAATTCTGCTGTCTACCAAAAAACCCTGAAGGAGAATGTCCGGCCATCTGTTGGTGACCTCAAGCTGAAAGCAACTTGGGTTCTGCAGCAGGACAATGATCCAAAACACACCAGCAAGTCCACCTCTGAATGGCTGAAGAAAAACAAAATGAAGACTTTGGAGTGTCCTAGTCCAAGTCCTGACCTGAATCCTATTGAGATGCTGTGGCATGACCTTTAAAAGGCGCTTCATGCTGGAAAAGCCTCCAATGTGGCTGAATGACAACAATTCTGCAAAGATGAGTGGGCCAAAATTCCTCCACAGCGTGTAAGAGACTCATTGCAAGTTATCACAAACGCTTGATTGCAGTTGTTGCTGCTAGAGGCCCTGTCACACCTTGACGATTTAGCCAGCTTACGCCAACGTATGAAAAATACGTCCAAAACTTTGGTTCATGCACCAAATTTTCGGACGACTTGGACGTACGACGACGTATGCCGGCGTGCTTCAGCGTGCTCTTAACTTATACAAAACTTTCCCATAACTTATTGGACGTACGCCAGCGTATTGGCCAAATTTTTCATACGTTGGCGTACGCTGGCTAAATCGTCAAGGTGTGACAGGCGTTGGGCGTTGGGCATAAGTTGTGAACGCCGGCAACACGCTACGCATTTGTTGATATAAGTTGTCTATAAGTTATAGAAACATTCTATATAAGTTACTAATATGTCATGTTTACGTCGAACTCGTTATGTATACGCTATGTACAGTATACGCCCAAAATTGAAAAAAAAAAACGTCGGCAGTTCAACGTATGCCATCAAAATGATGACGTCAGGCATTCGCTGGCTAAATCGTCAAGGTGTGACAGGGCCCTAAGGGGGGCCCAACCAGTTATTAGGTTTAGGGGGCAATCACTTTTCCACACAGGACCATGTAGCTTTGGATTTTTTCTCCCTTAATAATTCCTAAAAAAGTTTCATTTAAAAACTGCATAGTTGTGTTGTCATTGACTAATATTTAAATTTGTTTGTTGATCTGAAACATTTAAGTGTGACAAAAAAGACATCAAGAAGGGGGCAAACACTTAGACTCCACTGTAAATTCTCTACTTTTATTATTTTTATATTTTATATATTATTTCTTATTCAATATACAATAATTCATGATATTGTTCATTCATTATTTTGGTTGTGAAATGTAATCTTAAACAATCACATTCAAGCTATTTATTAATTACATGAGCTCTGCGCTCATCGAGGTTGTTACCATCCAAGATCAACAGTGAGTGGCAAAAGAAAACAAATAATTGAGATGCTCGTGCAAATGTTTATTTTTGACACTCTCAGGGTTGCCTGGGTTATGCTGCTGCGTTGAGGCGCCACCGAACGCATCACGGGCTCGCTCCTCCCCCTCCGAATGCTTTGTTTGAGTTGATCACACCGCGAGTGAGATAGTGGTTGGAGCGGATGACCCGTGCTGTGTGAGCGAGGTTTTGTTGAAGTTAGCCTCCAAGCCTTTCCTGTGCAGCTGAAGCTCGCCACACAATTTTATAGTACAATGCGGTTATTTATTTGTACTATAAGACTTTTCTTGACTCCCTTGACATCGTGAACCGGCTCCCCCCTTTGTCATTGTGGGCAGCACAACGAGGGCATTTGGCTGGCATCTTGTGTTTCTTCCATTGTGTTGTCTTTCAAACCACGCTTCTTGCTGATGGTCTCGTCATCCATTCCAGTCTTGTGCGGGTCTACAAGGTCTACCGACTACCATTGACAGCTGTTTGGTCTTTCCCATGCGACACCAGCACATTCTTGATGGTGAGTAGGGGATCAAATAGTTATTTTCCCCCAACTCTATATGAACGTTCCTAGTGAGAATCCATGCAAAAGGCATTCACATCAGTCGACCCTAATTGGGTCCATCCCGCGTCCACCTCTCATCCATCCAAATCATTGATCAGGGCTTTTATCTCCACTCTGATCCCTGCGTTATTTCAGGCACACAGGGATTGCTTAATGATCTATGGACCTCATCTATTGATCCGTACAGTACAGTACCACATCGGAGAGGGGCGGCGTTGGCTGGCTTCACTCGCCTCCTGTAACTCCAATGGTTGCTCTTTAGCTGGCTGTGTTGCAGCACACTGATGACTCTTAATGTGCTGCAAAGCATCTGGCTGCTAAGTGCTCAGTGTGTTTGTGCTGTCTAACATCGCACTGCAACCTAATATGCTGCTAATACACATTCATATGAAATAATAATCACATGTTTGGAATCATGAGGTCGATGCGTGGAAGTGCAAGCCCTTCAAAACAGATGGAGTCTTCTGCTCTAGGCACAGGACGCCCACAGAGTGCAGGATGGGGGCTCTATGTGTATCTCCCGCCCCCCCACCCCCCGTATGGCGGGGTGTATGGCGAATACACGTTTGTGCTCTTCAGCGGCCAAAAGACACTTTAAAAAAGGCTTCTTGTGGAAGAAAATGGCCAATAAGCCGACCATCTGAGGGCTGCTTTGTTTTCTTGAGTCAGGATCTATTTTTTTAATCAACGTTTTCTGTTCAAACGCGGACATGTGGTTTCCCCCATAGGACAAACATAGTGCCATAGTGTGGAGAAGCAGGATAACACAAAAAAAGAAGAATTTCATCAACTATGGGTAAAATTAACAATTAATGAATTAATTAACTGCTGTTTTTTTAAAACATGTTATTCTGAATGGGACAGAAATGGGACGGGAGAATCTCTCCCTCTGAATGTCCTGAACGAGGCAGTACACCAACCCCCATTACAAAATGACTGTTTCACCAAAAAACACATTGGGCAGCTGTGGTCGGCACATCTGTAGGACCCAAGTGACCCATTAAAGCTATCCTTATGCTATTTGACTACACGCTAAAAATACACAGGAAACAAATTGCTCACTACATTATTTTTTGTGCAAAATAACAAATTAACAAGAAAAATAATATTTGGTGCTGGAATCCAACCTGCCGCAAAATGCAGCAGCTGTACCATTACACTACTAGGGACTGACAGGGGAGTCAGGTGAGCTTTTCTCTCTTGCCACGGTGTGACTCAGCAGCGGTGAACATCCTTTGCTTACTGACGAGAATGTGCCCCCTTGCGCAAAATCTTGTGTAAAGTCTCGACTTTACTTCCTTGTTAGCTTCTTATCTATCTAGCAAAAATGTAATAGCTTCATGATAAAGCATGCTCAAAAACATCAACTATTAATAGACTGTGTGTGTGTGTGTGTGTGTGTGTGTGTGTGTGTGTGTGTGTGTGTGCAACAGCTGCCGTTGTTGCGACATGCGCCCTTCAAGGGTGAGACATGAGTGAGTGTGTTTAATTAACTAAGCCAAGGAGGTTTCGCTATTGCTGGTGTCGCTTGGCCAATCCGATATAAAGTGTTTCAAAGGCAACACACAACCTAGAAAGGTTAGGAGGATTCATGTTTAAAGTTTTATGTGTATTTTACCGGTACAGTTGTCCCATCGCTATATCACGGTTTAAATTCAATTTCTTTAATTATTAGTCAAAACATATTCAAATACAACTGATATGTAGTATTCTGATCACGAGGCAGCAGTAATGACACAACACATTGAGACATTGCCTTGCATTACATGACCTTAACACCGCATGAAGTCTGCCAGGGCATGTCCGACATGATAGAGTGAAAAAAGTTCTCTGCCGACCCCGGGTGGAAGTGGCTTCTTAAGTTTAGAAGAAATGAGTTCGAGGCTTTTGCTCGAGCAGTGTCACAGTAAATGTGTTCCCTGGGAACCTTAGTGACGAGTTTCGTGCCTGTCTCACCAAACACCGACACCTAGTGGCCAATGTAGAATACAGTACGAGATTCACAATTACAATACTTCTTATGCCTTGTATTTTAGTTGATTTAGCCATTTTTATGCTCAATGCTTAATTTAGGCCAAGAATAAGTGAAATGTGCTGAAATACGCTTTTCACAAAAATAAAAAATAGGCTGTATTGAGGGCCGCACGGTGGTCTAGTGGTTAGCACGTTGGGCACACAGTCACAGTCTGGAGATCGGGAAGACCTGGGTTCGAGTCTCGAGTCTCCCTTGGGCATTTCTGTGTGGAGTTTGCATGTTCTCCCCGTGCGTGTGTGGGTTTTCACCTACATTCCAAAAACAGGAATCGGCGACTCTAAATGTTCCATAGGTACGAATGTGAGTGTGAATGGTTGTTTGTCTATATGTGCCCTGCCATTGGCTGGCGACCGTCCAGGGTGTACCCCGCCTCTCGCCCTAAGCCAGCTGGGATAGGCTCCAGCATGCCCCCGCGACCCTAATGAGGAGAAGCGGTATAGAAAATGGATGGATGGAGGCCGTATTGAACTAGAAAACTGGAGGAATAATAATAATAATCAATAAGAGCCATAATCAAACCGTGATATTGCGAGAGATGATGATATAGATTTTGTCTTAAGAACCCCTATTTTTTTCCAGTGGGGAAAACGAAATAACAAAAAAACATGTGGTTATAACGGGAGTCAACGGGACCAACTCGGTGCCGAGGGTACAGAGCGGAGGCATCTCTAAACATCGAAAGAGAGGGCGTCATAGACTTCTCAAAACAACAATAAAAAAAAAAAAACATGTTTCATAGAATTGGCCTTTAAACTCACCAATATGTTGAGAATTACAAGAATCAAATAAGAAGAATGTACAGGTTTGATTTGATTCTGGAATAGATTATTTTTATTATTTCCTGCGGGGAAAGGTGTATAATAGAACTGTGTTACTGTGTTTGTGTGGCGTCTACATGGTTGTACAACAAGGAAAACTGCTTATTTATTTAGTAATTTGTGTGCACTGACCATTCAAAGCCTTCTCTCTAGCAGGACGGAGGTGTATGTGTGTGGGGGGGGGGGGAGGGGTCAAGGTCCAGCAGGTTGTGTCTCGTCGGGGAGGTGGGCGGAGCACTCAGGAGCGAGGCGTCTTTATAAAACTGTCAGGGAGAGACGGAAGAGGGTGTTAGAGCGGCAAATGGGGAAGCACAGCTGGATGTAAATCACATGATCCTTCTCTGGTGCCAGGGGGGGTCGGGGGCCACCGTGCATTGATTGGCTTCTTTAAATCCACTAATACAGATCATTCTGTCTGGTTAACTCATTAGCATGTGCAGCTGCCTGGCACGTGCACTGTCTCGCTGCTTAAAAGACAAAATGTGCTTTATAAAATCGCATAAGGTTATAATTATACAAAACACAACATTGTATCAAGCCATAAAGCTCTTTAGTGGGGAAAAAACATCCCCGCTAATGTTTGCCGGTATTTCAAATATCACAGAGATCTGCGTGTGATCTGATAGGCTGCTTTTAAAGGTCAGTGTTTCCCAAGTGCCCTCATAAAAAATGACAGAAACATTGATTTACAAGCAGGCATCACATTCCTTTTCAATTGATTTTGGCGGCTCATAATAAACATATCAGAAAAATGCTGTGGGGGCGCCTTGGAGGGCTCAGCATCTTCTGACCAGGTAATATTAAAATACAGCAGAAGCGCCACAGTTAAAAACAGCATCTGTCATTTTTGACGCACTAATAAAACTCAAATAAAGCAAAAGTACTCAGTCAATACTGTCACCTGGTGGCCTATTGAAGGTACCGCTGGGATTAATTAAGTGGTGTTGAGTGTTGGAAGTGTACAAAAACACGGTTCTCCTTAGTTTGTTCCAAAAACTTTGCCCAAAAGTGACAGGTCCAGAAATATGATATAATACTTTATTGCAATAAGTTAAAATGGATGGCATATATCATTCACCAAAGAAAATACATACATCAAATTCAAAATAAATCAGACAGCAGCATGACAGTATAATAACAGCAGCACCATAAAATTAAAGACTAATATAATATAAAATAAGTAAATCAAAATATATATTTTAAAACACCCACACTTACGATGTTGACCTATATTTAATTTGTAATTTCATCTTCATTTTTTATGTAATTATTACCTTTTTTTCTACAAAATATAAATTTTGAAGAGAATAATAATTGTTTTACATGCAGAAAACAATGTGAAATGATCATAAATGACAAACGGATGGACTGTATTGTTGATTCTCAACCCCACAGTTGTTGGTTCAATCCTCAGTCCCGCTGCAATCATTCCATTTTATTTATACATTTCAACATTTGGTCTTTCCAACATTACAAATCCCACCGTTTATAGTCAGCTCATTCAGGACAGGTAGGCTGTCTAGCAGGAGTGTTCTAACAATTCCCAAATTTTACAAAATTCTAGATTTTCTGTGACATTTTTCCCACTGAAAATGATGGCCAATTTCAATGCCGCCCCCTACTGGTGGAAATTCATTTTACATGTAACATTACATGTAGCATTTTGCCGATTCGGTGCACGGTGGCATGGCTCAGGTCATAGAGTGGTCGTCTCCAAACCTGATGGTTGCTGGTTCGATCCTCAATTGGTGAACACATTTCTAAGCTATTTCAACATGTCTTCTTCATTTCAGCTTCAGCATTTCCACATCCACAGGTAATTTCTATTGATATCGCCTCATCTAGTTGATACTGAATTCCAGGTTTTATGGCAACTATCACAATTTTCCTCTTTGATATCACAAGGTGCACAAGGACCATTTTTGTGGGGAGATCACCCAAAAAGCCAAACAAAAAGCTAGATATAGAAACATGTAGAAATGTGGGGGGTCACTTTGATTTTATTTTGGGGTGGGGGTTATGAAACATACTAAAGCAGTTAAATATATTTAAATAAGTGACATAGCCAACTGTTATTAGTATAATGTGATATTTTGTATGCTTGTAAAATAAGCTAAGTAAAACGCAAAACAGAAAAGTAAACTACAAGTGCTGGCAGCAAATAGCCCCCAAGCCGGACTTTGGACACCTTTGCATGCTGGTTGAACTCCAAATGTTACGACTTTGATCCCACTTTGGAGATTGTACTCTAAACAAAAGAAAGTGGAGGTGGGTTTTGAATCCCGAGAACCGGGGTTGCCTTCCCCCCCGCCTCATTCCTGCGGCCCCTTCCTGTTTGGGAGTCAGGGCCAGAGTTCTATCCATTGGGGACCGGAGAAAGCGCGAGCAGGAGAGGAGGTGGGAGCGGGGACCAGCGATGGGAAGCCATACGCCGACACTCCACCCTAAAGAGGAACAGCATGCCAGCCCCGGCGGACATCTGTTTGCACAGGTGTGCTTACCCGATGTGATTAAGATTGGCGCCACACACATTTCCCCAGCGACGGCGCACTCTCGCTGTGGGTGCTGGTGCACACTCGGGGGTGGGGGGCGGGGGGTGGACATGAGGGGAGCAATTTGGGCACAGATGGAACTGATGGGAGTTTGAGTGGAGGAGGACGGAGCAAGTGGAGGGGAAAATGAAGGGATGGAGAAGGAAAAAGTTTGGATGGTAAACCGCGGCACTTTTTGAGGCGCATGCGGACGATGCCTCCGCTCTTTGATCGTCATGAAAAGGACGGCGGGAGGAGAAAGCCACAAATACGCCTCAGATGCCATGAAGAAGGCAGGCCTTGAACTGCTCATTTGAAGCAACTGGTACTCCAAGATCAAATAAAACTAACATGAAGCAAAACTACTCACTCTTTGACAAAGGCTAAAAAGAAGTGTGTGTAGTGTCTTATAGCATTTAAAGCATCTAAAAATCTATTATTGTCACTCCTTATCAATTGTTGGCATATTCTACAATTAAAATTCACCCCGGCCTGCCAAATGGCCTAAACACCCCAAAAATGTAACGGGCAAACCAAAATGGACGACTACCTATGCGTCTTATAGTCTAGGCTCTTTGATCATTTTCATGCATCCTGTCATGGTTACAAACAAATTTCCTGTCAGCGGGATAGTGGTAGGATAACTGGCAAGGTGGCGCAATTGAGCAGGTTTTTTTTTTTTTGATATTTCATTTTAAAGATGAAATATCAGCTCATATTGGTATCATTTTTTTTGCTGACCTTAACATGGGCGTGCAAGTGAGACCTCATGAAACTGCACATGCTCCACACTGCAACAAGCTTGCCACAGACACACACCCATCAATTTTTCTACATGTGACAGTCAGTGGAAAAAGTTTGGACCTCGCTGGTCTGTTTCCAACTCTCTGGTTATCATCACATTTTTTTCTCTTGGGTGCATGCAGACGATACCTCCGCTCTTTGATCGTCATGAAAGGACGGCGGGAGGAGAAAGTCACAAATAGATGCCATAAAGAAGGAAGGCCTTGAACCACTCATCTGTGGAAACTCTAACGGATAGATTGGAGCAGCTGGCACTACAAGCTCCAATAAAACTAAAATGAACTACTCACTCTTTGACAACAGCTAGTAAGCAGTGTGTGTAGTGTATAAAAAGCATTTACATTGGCATCTGAAAATCAATGTGTGTATATCAGGGTTATCCAAAGTACACCCACAACTCATTTTTAGTGGAATATTGTACAGATAAAATTCATCCCAGTCTGCCAAATGGCACAAATATCTAAAAAAAAAAAAATGCACCTGCAAATCAAACACCCTTAGGCTCTCTGATGATTTTCATGCATCCTGTTATGATGAACAACATATTTCTTGTCAGTTGGACACTGGTGGTGGGTATTTCTCGCTCTCTGGTGAGGTGGTGCAATTGATCAGGTTTTTGGGGGTTAAGGGACCCCTGAAATACTGTATGTACATTTTGTTCGCAAGCTCTGGTACATTTCTGATTATGTTCAAGCACTCAAAAAGGCAATGCAGATGGCAAAATAATTATGGGTGTCCAAAATTGGCATAAAAATGAAATATCGGATCATATCATATTTTTTTTCTGCTGATACTGACATCAGGATGCGAGTGAGACCTCATCAAACTTCACCGTGCCCCGCACAGCAACAAGCTTGCCACATGCACACCCTTCAGTTTTTGCATATGTGGCACGTCGCTGGTCTGTTTCCGACTCTGTGGTTATCATCACATTTTTTGTCTTGGGTGCATGCAGACGTTACCACCACGCTTTGATCGTCATGAAAGGATGGCGGGAGGAAAAAGTCAGAAATACTCTTCAGATTGCATGTAGAAAATGACAGCACGGTCCAAGAGAGGAAATGTGGCCTTGAACCGTTCATCCTTGGAAAATCCTACGAGATATATTGGAGGTGGGCAGCGGCTTTGACAGTACCAACACCGGCTGGTATTCCAAGCGACAACACACCTGTTTCCACGGCAACCACATTGATCTCTCCTTACAGGACATTTCATGCTTTAATGTAAAGCGACAACTCGCGGGAATTAATTTGTGTTGTCGAAAAAAAATCCCCTCCAAACATTTAATTCTTAAAAAAAAAAAAAAAAGCAATTTTCTTTATTTATGTTGGCTACCCCTCATCCACCCGATTTGCTAGCAACCTTTAGTTCGACTGCGGTTTCTCATAACTTTTGAAATGACCTCACTCCTGCAGCGGTGCGAAGCAGCGGCAGGAAAATCTTTAACAAACGAGAAAAGAAAATCCCATTTCACAGCAGCCAGGAAGCGAGGAGGAGGGGAAGAGTCTTCCAAAAGAGAAATGGAAGCTTGGAATAAAAGCTGCTCACACCAACATAGCTTTCCTTTAAAAAAAAAAAAAAAAAAAAAAAGAGTAGCAGACAGGTTTAATGCTAAATCATCCCACTGTACAACTCAAAAGCTTACCTTGCGCTGACAACCTGACGGGAGGATGCGATGCTCTTTGCGGCTTATTAGCAATGATAAATATCACTTTGCTGGCGTCTTTGAAACTTCTGCTACAGCATCGTTTGCGGCACATACGATAAACAAACTACATGTTTATGTTTTTTGCTGGGTGAAAGGATTTTGTTTCCAAAAACGCTCATAAATGAACCTGGTGACAAAATATGTCCGCTTCCCCAAAACTACTGTAAAAATATATTCACATTTTTTTCCATTTCAAGTGAGTACATTTTTCAAAATCTAATTTAGCATTAAGTATTTTCCAGTGTTTCCTGTGTCATTTTGCAGAGAGCGCCTAACTCATCACACAGCAACTTAACACTCAGGTAGCTAGGAAACCTATAGAAGTTAAAAAATTTTAAAAACAATTATTTTAGCGTTTTACCATAGTGCATTGCGTCGAAGCAAAGCATTCATTGGTGCCAGCAGGGGCACTGCAATGATGTCAGCCTCCCTCTGGTCTCTGGGCTCTTCTGACTCCCTCTGGTAGACAGAGGCAGCATTGCCATTTTATGACGTGGACATGTGAGGCTTATATAGGTTTAAATCTGTTTTTTCATCTAAATTTCGTTGGTGTGACTTACACATGTGGATTTATGGTACATTTTTTAAGAAGTGCCACTGTTTGAACACTTTTCAAACAAAACCACAAATAGAGACACACCTATCATTTCAGCAGCATGGCACAAAACAGTAAAAGTTGTGAATTTCTGCTGCATGCTTGAAATGTGAAAAAGTGGCGGCATCTGGTGGACAAATATAAAAATAAAAAAATGAAAGAAGCGTATTGCAAATTGAAATATTAACAGTACAGGCCGTTCCGACGGTTCATGGTCATGTACGCACTCACATCGATTTTTACGACTGTACATACAGACAGCGAAAACTAGTTATGTAATACATAGGCGGAAAAGTATGTAGTCACATGTTTCTTCAATGAGTAAACACGTTGCTTTCGGGGGGGTTTAATGAAATGTACCCCCTTCATTAGGTCTCCCGAGAGTGAGGCAGACTCTTCTGATGGTCATGCGTCAAAGAAAAGTGAAAGTGACAAGTGAAGTGAAATTCGTAAAATGCTCAGAAAGTGGAGAAATCAACATCGGATGCATGGTCGATCCAAGCCGCTCAAACGCCGCTACCATTGTGAAGGATAAAGACTGTGAATTTGAACATGTAAAATGGACAGTGATAACTAGTCTCCTTATTAAGGCTTACTCCATCCAATGCTTTGCAACACCCTTCCAGTGTGCAAGACAATCACAGGGATAAAAGTAAGAAGTTGGATCTTTTTTTTTTTTTTAAATCACTACTTTATTTCTTTCTTGTTTGTGAGCATGTAAAAATAAATACGCTCTGGCAAATTTCACTTATAATCGTTCAACAGCCAAAATGAAAATGAAAATCCACAACTGAATGGCACAAAACATCCCGAGGATCTCTTTAGCGCCTTTGAGAAGGGTTGGTGTAGATGCTCACTGAGCTGAAGTGTCACAAGCCCGCAGTGCTCGCAGCCATGATCGATGTGCGTCAATTGCAGCGTCAGTATAAGGAGGTACCGATGCCCCCCGTGACACCAAGCAGCAGGAAGCAAGCACATGTTATTGCCAATCTCTATTTGTAATTCCATCGCCCATGGAGCACCACGGAAAACCATAACGGCATCCAATCTGCTCTCGCTTCCCATCTCCCTGACTCCATTCCACTTCACTCAAATGTGAGATATGTATATATTTGCAAGCGCTAATGTTAGGCCTGCGCAGACTGTTGGGCCAGCACCAGACAGATGGTTCCGCGAGAGGCAGAAGATCAGAGGAGGAAAAACGCTCCCCACCCGACCTCACCCAGACCCCGTTAGGTCTTATTTCACAGAGAAGGCAACCATCAGAGCTGAGTGTGGCACTGAGGAGCTTCAGAGTACAAAAAGAGCCAAGATTTCCTCCAATATCAGACCAGCGTATCAAAGCAGAGCATCAATAAGGGGTTATGCAAAAGCCTACATACTCTAGTACTCGCTGGAAGACAGGAACTCATCAGGGGGACTACAAAGCTGTGC